>NW_027224509.1:0-19211 GCF_023699985.2 Odocoileus virginianus | reverse complement strand
CACAAAAGACCCTGTAATAGTCAAAGAAATCTTAAGAAAGAAAAATGGAGTTGGAGGAGTCAACCTTCTTGACTTCAGATTATACTACAAAGCTATAGTAATCAAGACAGTATGGTATTGGTACAAAAACAGAAATATAGATCAATGGAACAAGATAGAAAGCCCAGAGAAAAACCATACACCTATGGGCATTTATCTTTAATAAAGGAGGTAAGAATATACAACAGAGAAAAAAAACAGCCTCTTTAATAAGTGGTGCTGGGAAAACTGGACAGCTACATTTAAAAGAGTCTTCCCTGGTGGCTCAGATGGCAAAGAATCCACCTGCATTGCAGGAGACCTGGGTTCAATTCCTGGGTGGGGAAGATCTCCTAGAGAAGGGAATGGCTACCCACTCCAGAATTCTGGCCTGGGGAATTAAAAAAATGAGATTAGAACACTTGCTAACAGCATACACAAAAATAAACTCAAAATGGATTAAACACCTAAATATAAGGCCAGAAACTATAAAACTCTTAGAGGAAAACATAGAACACTCTTTGATATAAATTGCAGAAATATCCTCTTTGACCCACCTCCTACAGTAATGGAAATAAAAACAAAAATCAACAAATAGGACCTAATTAAACTTAAAAGTTTTCACACATCAAAGAAAACTGTAAATGAGATGAAAAGACAACCCTCAAAATGGGAGGAAATAATTGCAAACAAAGCAACTGACAAAAGATTAATCTCCAAAATATATAAGCAGCTCATACAGCTCAATATCAGAAAAACAAACAATCTAATCAAATACTGGGCAGATGACCCAGACAGACATTTCCCATAGAAAACATACAGATGGCCAATAAACACATGAAAAGCTCAACCGTGCTCATTATTAGAGAAATGCAAATTAAAACTACAATGAGATATCACCTCACACCAGTCAGAATGGCCATTATCAAAAATTCTACAAACAATAAACATTGGGGAGGATATGGAGAAAAGGGAATCCTCTTGCACTGTTGCTGAGAATGTAAACTGATATAGTCACTATGGAGATTTCTTTAAAAACTAGGAATAAAACTACCATGCGTGCATGCTAAGTTGCTTCAGTTGTGTCCAACTCTTTGTGACCCCGTGGACTGTAGTCTGCCAGGCTCCTCTGCCCATGGGATTCTCCAGGCAAGAATACTGGGTGGGATCTTCCTGACTCAGGGATCGAACCCCAGTCTCTTGTGTCTCCCGCATTGGCAGGCAGGTTCTTTACCACCAGAGCACCACTTGGGAAGCCCTAACACTACCATATGACCCAGCAATTCCACGACTGAGCATATACCTGAGAAAACTGTAATTCAAAAAGACATATGTACCCCAATGTTAATTGCAGCACTATTTACAACAGCCAGGACATGGACGCAACCTAGAAGTCCATCGACAGATGAATAGATGAGGAAGCTGTGGTACGTATATACAATGGTATATTCCTCAGCCATAAACAGGAACGGTTTTGAGTTAGCTGAACAGAGGTAGACAAATCTAGAGCCTATTGTACAGAGTGAAGTAAGTCAGAAAGAGAAAAACAAATACTACATATTAATGTATATATATGGAATCTAGAAAAATGGTACTGATGAACCTATTTGCAGGGCAGGAAAAGAGACACAGACAGAGAGAACAGACTTGTGGGCCCAGCGGGAGAAGAAGAGGGTGGAACAAACTAAGAGAGTAGCACTTAGGAGAAGGAAAGCACTGGAGAAGGAAATGGCAGCCCACTCCAGTATTCTTGCTTGGAGCATCCCATGGACAGAGGAGCCTGGCAGGCCATGGTCCATAGGGTCATAGAGAGTCAGACACGACTGAAGCGACTAAGGATGCACTGACATATATCCACTACCATACATAAAGCAGGAAGCTAGCGGAAGCAGCTGCAGAGCACAGGAGCTCCACTCGGTGCTCTGCAGTGACCTGGAGGGGTAGGATGGGGGGTGTGTGAAGGGGCGGTGGGAGGGAGGTTCAAGAGGGACGGGACACACGTACACCTATGGCTAATTCACACTGCTGTATGGCAGAAACCAACACAACACTGCAAAGCAATTATCCTCCAATTAAAAATAAAGTAAAAAAAAAGAAAGAAACCACCTGCCAATTTGTTCCTATTGGACAGTGTAAGCCTAACAGGTCAGAATTAAATACAGAGGGACCACATAAAACAGATGCCAGGATACAGACTCCCTGAGTGAGTCTGGGAGGATTCTACTTTCCACCATACACAGGACTCCAGAGAATGAAAGACAACATCAGGGCCTCTTAGACTGGATTTGAACTTTCCTAATGAACAAATGTGGCTCACACCACTTGCTGACTATAAAATCTATCCCAAATGAGGCTACTGATATTTAGAGAAATTTAAATGTCTTTTTTTTAACTTGACAGAAATCATATACTTAATCTTTTTTAAAAATGTCAATTTCAGCATTGAAATAGTAGAAAGTAAATAATTGAGATAATGTCAAGTCTCAGCTACAAACACGGCCTCCAGCAAAGTGGATGCATTTCCACAGTCTGATAACCTGCCCTTGAGATGTCCTCTGAGCGGTTTCCTCTGAAACAGGGAACACCACCCCCCGGCGGCCCATCTGACAGGAACTTTGGAAGGAGCCTCACATTGACAACAGTCAGTTCTCTCTCCTCAGACACACTGCTTGGCCCCTACATCTTTTATTTTTGTCCTCTTTAAAGTTTTAGCCTTTCCCCAATATCACTGCGTCCCTCTCCACTGTCCCTCAGGAAACAGCATTTCTCAGTGTCTTTGGATGGCACTCTGCCAATTGTTTCTCTGGATTCTCGCCGGCAAACGCCACCTGACCTATGAACAGTCGCTCTGAGGTCTGTCTCCTGCCTTACTCTCTGCAGCTCTTCTCTGTGTTCTAACCTAATGTCCACAGCCCTTGGAAGGGCCCCACGTGTTGACCACGTGGGCAGCTCATGGTTCCGAGTCCTGTGCCTTTCACCACCTCCTGGGCATCTCTACTCGGGAGCCTCCCTCCTCCAACTCCACAGGACCAAATTCCAACCCATTCATTCAACAAAACTAAGGTCTCTGTGGCAGGTCCCATGTTTAAGAACTTATGCTGATATGGCAAAACCAATACAATGTTGTAAAGTAAAGTAAAATAAATAAATAATTTAAATTTTAAAAAATAAGGTCAATTAATGTGATACATCATATTAATGGATTAAATAACAAAAAAAAAAACATATGGTAAAACTATTGATTCCAAAAGGCCATTGACAAAACACTATATCCTGTCATGATAAAAATAACTGACAAAGTAGGAATCGAAGGTAACTCCTTCAGCCTGATAAAGGACATCTGTAAAATACATACCTCTAAATCACACCTAATAGTGAAAGACTTAAAACTTTACCCCTAAAGTCATGCACAAGAGAAATATGTCTCCTCTTTTCACTCCTGTTGAGCACTGTTATAGAGACTCTAACCAAGGCAGTTAGAAGAAAAAAAGGGGAGGGCACACACACACATCCTATCAGAACTAATAAATGAATTCAGCAAGGTTGTAGGTATGAGATCAATATATGACAATCAGTCATATTTCTGTACACTAACGAACAATCCAAAATGAAATGTTTAAAGTTCCATTTGCAACAGCATCAAAAAGAATAAAATACAATACTTTAGAATAATCTTAACAAAAGAATTGCAAGACGTGCATACCAAAAAGCACACACACACAAAAAAAGAACTTATGCTGCAAAGTCCTCTTCAGCTTGGAACAACAGAAGCTCTGTGTTTCAGCTGGGTCCGTGGCTGGCCGCTGACACAGCATTTTTCACAGCCTACTTCACACTGAGGTGTGGCCATCAGACCACATTACAGGTGATGGAGTGCAGGGAGCGATAAAGCACAGTGAAGCACAGATGCAGAAAGGAATCTTGTCTCCGCTTCCTCGTCCCTTCTCTCAGGCTCAAAGGCAGAGTTAAGGAACTGAGCCACCCGGCCATAAAAAACCCTGGGGATATTGAGACAGCAAGAGCTAGAAAATGAATGACAATCTAGTGGAATGGAGCGACCTACCTCCCAGACACTCACATGCCTAGACACTTCTCTGAAAGAGTAGCATTAACTTGCCACCCTTTGTAAATCACAGGAGAAGCAGCCAGACCAATACTCTAAGTCCTACACCCACTAAGCAAAGGAATCCTGTAGGCACGGGGGGATTGGGTGCCCTCATGACCAAGAAGGTGGAAAAAGTAAGCAACCCCTGTGCATCCAGAGACTACCACCGTCCCTGGTGGAGACCTGGACTCAGTTCTGGATCTGATCACACAATGAGGCTCCTGTATTTCCTCAGTTTCCCTTCCTCTCTTTCTCCCTGTCCTCCAGGGAAGGTTCTTATCTCTTCCAAACAGTACAAGAGGCTTCTGCCCCCAGGACCCCACTCCTACTCCTGGACTCAAGCCCTGTAAATGCTCCTTTGTTGTTCCTCCTTCACAAACACTGAATGTCTCCTTGCTTTTCTGTTCTGTTTCCCACTGTCAATAGCACTGACTCTGCTCTCTAGACAAGAGTGTCCCAGCATCACCCCCCACCTCCCACACACGTCTCAAGACTGACTTAAGGCCCTCTTCCTACAGTCATCAGACCATACACTCTCCTCCCATCATATACAAACTTGGAAACAATGGTCAGGGTAACTCTCACTGAAACACAAGCACAGCTGGACAGAGACTCTCACGTCATGTACCCCAGCCCGCGACTCAGGACGGGTATGTGAAAGCTTCAGCAAATGTCTACCAAATATGAACCTTGCTATGACCAACCTAGACAGCATAATAAAAACCAGAGACATCACTTTGGCAACAAAGGCCCGTCTAGTCAAAGCTATGGTTTTTCCAGTAGTCATGTATGGATGTGAGAGTTGGACCATAAAGAAAGGTGAGCACCGAAGAATTGATGCTTTTGAACTGTGGTGTTGGAGAAAACTCTTGAGAGCCCCTTGGACTGCAAGGAGATCAAACCAGTCCATCCTAAAGGAAATCAGTCCTGAATATTCATTGGAAGGACTGATGCTGAAGCTGAAACTCTGGCCACCTGATGCGAAGAACTGACTCACTGGAAAAGACCCTGATACTGGGAAAGATTGAAGGCAGGAGAAGGGGAGGACAGAGGATGAGATGGTTGGATGGCATCACCGACTCAATGGACAAGAGTTTGAGTAAGCTCCGGGAGTTGCTGACGGACAGGGAAGCCTGGAGTGCTGCAGTCCATGGGGTCACAAAGAGTAGGAAATGACTGAGTGACTGAACTGAACTAAACTACCATGCTCTCTCAGAAGCCCCCCAACCTCAACTAACAACTCCCACCCTTGGTAGACACCAGAGTCACCTCAGTAGCCTCCTAAACAAAGGTTCTTACTTTGCACTCTGAAAATCATTTTTTCTCTAGGATGGAGCCTGGAATGTACATTTAACAAAAAAACTCCACAGCTATTGCCAATGCTCATATAGGAATCATTGAAAAGTAAGTACAGTTGCCTCTGAACGACATGGGTTGGCATATGGGTGTTTTTTCAACAGTAAATCCAACAGCACCGCAGGACCCAGTGGGTTGAATCCAGGGGCACAGATGGCTGACTCTAAGTCACACCTGGATTTTCAACTGCTTAGAAGTTGGCCCTCCAACCTCTGCTTTAAGGGTCAACTGTATTCAAATAACAATTGAGCTATGATCTTACAACTAAACTCGAGTCGTCAAACACTGCAAAGAATTTATACAACTTGCCTCAGAGTCATGTCAAAACACAGTTGAAAGCTGATGGGAACTCCACGTATTATTTAAGTAGCCAAAACAACACATAATTATCTCATCAGTCAATCATGGAGTCTGCCGTTAGTGCAGTGAAGTATGCATTTTACCTATGTCATGTGAAAAGTGACATAAAAAAGCTGATGCCTCAAAGGCTCCACATTAAATATCCAATACACAGACAGCCTGTAGTTCCTCACAATCTGGAACACACTAGAGACAGAAACTACCTAACTAGCTCGTGGTCTAAACGCAGAGTTAGGACCAGGGCTTTGTTTCCTAATTCCCGGTCATGGAGAGTGCAGGGCTTTCCTCTCAGTTGCTGGCATGGCCCTGTTGAAAACCGAATACTGGCTCAGATGGATGCATGGTCAGAGCCAACGAGGCAGACCCTCCCGTGAGGAGGGGAGAAGATGGAAGAGAGGGAAATTCCAGAGCAGAGTCACAGAACACAAACACTGCTGTTCTCACCCATGTCAGGACACAAGAGGGATGCCAAGAGCTGGAGAAACCAAGCAAAAAGCGGCCCTGAACCCGCAAATAGCAAGTGATGAGAGGACACGGGCAGACATGAAACAGTGAAGCTGAACTAAGCCAGAGGTGTAGGCTAGAGGGAGATGTGGGGAGGTGACAACCCCCACACTCAGGTTTTCTAGAGCATTGGCCTGCGTGTCGGTAGGAGGTCTGTACTTCAGTCCATGTCTCCGACTAAATTAGCAGCCATGTAACCGCACAATTTCTTCAGCCAATGGATCTCAATTGTCCTACCTGTAAAGTATATAGTCTATATGCAATATTCCCATTGTTTGAGACAATCAAATATGGAATGTGAACTATTTTTAAAGTATAAGACATCTTGCAAATGCACGGCGCTAGTGTTAACTTACTAATTTAAAAACAAGCAATTATATTATCCCCGGGGATAAGTGGGGACGTCGCTGCTCCCGAGTCCCCGCACCTCCGCGGGGCGGCCACTTTGAGGGCTTCGTTCCCTACGCGGCCCCAGCTCACTTCCGAGCCCGGCCGTCGCCACGCCGGCCGTTCCTTACCCGCAAGTACAAATCTGACACAGACACCATGTCCTCAAGCTCCCGGCTCCTCCGCTCCTACAAACTCGCGGCTTCCGCCGTTCCACCGCGCCCTCCGTAGTCAAGGCAACCGCGGGAAGCCCAGGCGACGCACGCGGCGCCGGCTTCCGGCGGCGACAGAGACGCGCGCGGGTCAAAGGTCGTGCGTCGCTAGCCCCGCCCCCGGCGCGCGGGCATTTGGGAGAAACCTAGTTGTGGGCGCCTGCGAGTTGCGTGGTGTGGTTGGCGCCCGGGTGCGAGCGGTACTGGTTGGGCGGCGGGAGCCGGTGAGTGCGGGCCCGCAGGGCGCTGGGCGTCCTCCTCTGGCAGCTCCAGGCGGTGCTGGGGCGCCGCAGCGGCGAACCCGGGCTGGGAGCGGCTGCCGCAGAGCTTAAGTGTCCGCTCGCGCCCGACTGCTTTTCAGTGTGGACCCGGAGTTCTCAAAGAAGAAGGGAGTGATGAAGAGGGGAAGGTGGAGATGAGGGTTTATTTTTTCTTTTCCCCAATGTGGGAAGGAATGAAAGACATTCATTGCACCTGCTCAGCAAACAAGCACGTGACCCAAAACTTTATTCGGGCTCCGTAGCAGACATCAAGTTGAATGTTTCCCCTCCAGTGAAAGCAAGCGGGAGTGACAGGAGGAGGGTGTGAGACTGTCAAGAGTAGCGCCAAGACAGGCACCCTGAGCTAGGAGGGGGCCTAAGGGTGGGGTGATTCTCCTTTTCCTCCAACAGGCCACCAGAGACCAGCCAATCAGCACGCGCCCAGTAAACCTCCGGGAGAGTCCCCTGCGCGCGAAAAAGTTTTAAAGTGTGTTTGACCAATGAAATTGCTTCGCAAACATGTAACCAATCCGCTTGTGATAACTACCCACTGCTTATGTTTGAAATCGAGCACCCTATAAATGTGTGTGGAAACTGGGGCTCAGGGCTCTCTGACTTTGCACCACTGCGTTGGTTGCAGCAGGGGCCCTGACTCGAGTCAGCAATAAATTTCCCTTCCTTTGCGAGTTGCATTGTCGAGGAGGTCTTCTCTTTTCCTGCTGGGGAATTCGGACATCGGGCATAACATCTGGGGGCTCGTCCGGGATCCCTTGACCGGGGGAAGAGAACACTTCCAGGACAGGGGAAAGATAATAGCACCGGTGCTCAGGCAGGACAGGAAAGTCCAGTGTAAATCCGAGGCCCTGCTGAGAAGCAGGAAGGTATCTGGCACAGGAGAAAGCTTTCTATAAAGGGGGAACGGATTGGACGTTCCAGCCGGCGCAAGACCGAGGCCAGCGAGCGCGCTGGAAGGCAGCCGGCTCTGCGGGAAGGAGAGTTCCTCTCCTGATCCCGAGTCTGGTGAGCAGTGGACGCCATTCGGTAAGGTGAACCTTGTACCGGGAGGCAAGAGGACTCAGGGGGCCCAAAAACCCAGCGCTGTGTTGTCGGCCGACATTTGTCTATCTGTGTGTTTGTCTACGCCCCTCCGTGTTTGTGTGTGTGCCGGCATTGTCTCTGGTCTCGTTGTCTTCTGGTGTATCGTTCTCTACTCTCTCTTCTGACTTATTCTCCTTCTCCCCTTCTTCTCTGATCTGCCTTCGACTCCTACTCTCTTCAAGAGTTTCAGTGAACAGGCGAACAGTTGTGGGGGCAACTGATGAGTCCCGGCCAGGGCTACACTCTGGCGGACTCTGAAGGCCCTACAATAAGTGAGCCTCAGTAACGGGAGCCCGATCGGGTGAAACTCTCCTTCAACATCCCTAACTGAGGACGTGGCCTAAAATTCCTTGTGTGGGCACGGGTCAGGCACTTAAAGGCCATTAGGGTGCCTGCCACTTGAAGACTCCCGTGAGAGGATGAGGGGGGTCACGGAACGGGCTAGAAACCTCTAGGGTGCCCGCCCCCAGCAAGAAAACTTCCGTGCACCGACGCAGGCACATAAACAGTTCCAAAAGCATACCATAAGCCCAACCTCTTGGCCGCCACCACTCCCGGTAGGATTTTTGGTGGCTGTTCTCAGTGACTTCTTCTCTCTCTCCCCTACCATTTGCTCTAGACCATGGGTCAGGGGGAATCTACCCCACTCTCTCTCATGACTGACCATTTCTCAGATGTCAGGGCCAGGGCACATAACTTGTCTTTGCTAGTCAAGAAAAGTAAATTAATAACCTTTTGCTCTGCAGAGTGGCCTGCCTTCCAAGTTGGATGGCCTCCGGAAGGGACCTTTCAACCGTCCATTATACAGGCTGTAAAAAAAAAGATTATGGCTCCTGATCCCTGGGGCCATCCGGATCAGGTTCCTTATGTCATGGTCTGGCAGGATCTGGTGGAAAATCCGCCCAAATGGTTAAAACCTTTCGTTCACAAACTTCCTAGTTCTTCCAATTCACAGGTCCTGGTGATGGAGACCCCCCCGGAAGAAACTAAAAAGAAAGAGGACCCAAAACCGGTCCTTCAGGAATCATCTTATCCGAACCTGATAGATTTAGAAACAGAGATAAGGCCTCCGCCGTATGCCCCCCCCCCCATTGCAATTCCCTCCGAGGGGAGGAACTCCCCCGGGCGAATCAAGAGGGTTGGGAGGGCCCGCGGGAATTGACCATGAGGGGGGACCCGCATTGGGGACCCGGAGGAGAATTAGGGGTACTAGGGTAAGCAAGACCCTGGGGACCCAGAGTTACCTTCATCCACTGTTCAGGCACTCCCCGTCCGAGTGGGACCAGCTAACCCGGACGGAGAGCGAACCTATCAGTACTGGCCCTTTTCCACGAGTGACCTGTACAATTGGAAAACCCAGAACCCTCCTTTCTCAGAGAAACCCCAAGGCCTCATTGACCTCTTAGATTCCATTTTGTTCACTCACAACCCCACCTGGGATGATTGTCAGCAGCTGTTGCAGGTGCTCTTCACCACAGAAGAACGGGAGCGAATTCTGGCAGAGGCACGGAAACGGGTCCCGGGGGTCGACGGGAGACCAACCGCCCAGCCTCATCTCGTGGACGAGGGGTTTCCTCTGTTGCGGCCTAACTGGGATTTTGAGCGAGCGGAAGGTAGGGAGCGTCTCCGAGTGTACCGCCAGACTCTAATGGCTGGCCTGCGGGCCGCAGCTAGAAAGCCGACAAATTTGGCGAAGGTAAATTTAGTAAGGCAAGAGCCCACTGAGAGCCCGTCAGCCTTCCTAGAGAGGCTGATGGAAGCCTTTAGGCAATATACACCTATGGACCCCCAGGCTGAGGAGTCACGTGCTGCAGTTCTGTTAGCGTTTGTAAATCAGGCAGCCCCAGATATTAGGAGGAAATTACAAAAGATAGAGGGATTGGGAGAACAGACAATACAAGATTTACTGAAAGCAGCTGAAAAGGTATTTAATAATAGAGAGACCCCAGAAGAAAGGGAAGAGCGAATTCGACGGGAGGAAAGGGAATTAGCTGAGAAGATCAGGAAGGAAGATAGGGAACATAGGGCGAAGGAAAACCGGAAGAACCAGAGGGAGCTAGCCCAGATTCTTTTTGCGGGGATTGAGGGAGCCTCGAGACCCCCAGACGGGAGAAAAAGAGAGACCAAAAAGGCAGGCCCTAAAGAAAGATCAGTGCGCTTACTGCAAAGAACGGGGGCACTGGAAAAACGAGTGCCCTAAGAGGGACCCGAAGAGAGGAACAACCCAGAGAGAGAGAATCTCCCCTGGAACTCGAGTTCTATATGCGGGGGAAGACAGTGACTAGGGGAGTCAAGACTCGGCACCCCTCCCCGAGTCCTGGGTAACCATACATGTGGAGGGGAAACCCGTTGGCTTCATGGTGGATACTGGCGCCCAACACTCTGTTTTAAATCAAAAACTGGGACCAATGTCTAAGAAAACCAGCTTAGTGCAAGGAGCCACGGGGACAAAAAGATATTGTTGGACCACAGAACGGAAAGTAAATCTGGGGACCCACCAGGTGTCCCATTCGTTTTTGGTGATACCAGAATGCCCAGCCCCTCTACTTGGAAGAGACTTGTTGACTAAAGTTAATGCTCAGATCCATTTTGACCCTGGGGGAATGTCAGTCACGGATGGACTTGGACAGCCGATACATGTCTTATCCCTAGCTTTAAGAGATGAATACAGACTTTTTGTGCCTAAGCCCTCAGAGGTCATAGCACCAGATGTACAACCGTGGGTCCACAAATACCCATTGGCCTGGGCAGAAACAGCAGGAATGGGACTGGCCAAACAGAGACATCCGGTCGTCATCGAGCTAAAGGCCGAGGCAATTCCTGTGAGGGTGAGACAGTACCCTATGAGCCAGGAAGCTCGGCGGGGGATCACTCCCCACATTCATCGGCTCATGGATGCTGGAATTCTCAAGCGGTGCCAATCCCCTTGGAACACCCCCTTACTGCCGGTGAAGAAGCCAGGGGGGACAGATTACAGACCTGTCCAAGACCTGCGAGAAGTCAACAAACGGGTGAGTGACATACACCCTACTGTCCCTAACCCGTATACCCTCCTGAGCAGTTTACTGCCTGAGTACACTTGGTACACTGTGTTGGACTTGAAAGATGCTTTTTTCAGCCTACCCCTGGCGGCCCAGAGCCAGGAGATATTTGCCTTTGAGTGGACTGAGGGGGAAGGCCAACCGGTAGTACAATTAACTTGGACCCGCCTCCCACAGGGGTTCAAGAACTCCCCTACCTTGTTTAATGAGGCTTTGAGTGAGGACCTCTACGAATATCGGACTCGCCACCCAGAGGTCATCCTGCTGCAATATGTAGATGACCTTATGTTGGCTGGAACCACAGAGGAGGCATGCAGCCGTGCCACCGGGGACCTCTTACAGACTCTAGGCACCTTGGGGTATCGCGCTAGCGCAAAGAAGGCGCAAATAGCCCGGCAAGAGGTCACCTATTTGGGGTATAAGATCAGGCAGGGGCAAAGGTGGTTAACCCAGGCCATGAAGGAAACAATATTGCAGATACCAGAGCCCAAGACCCCCCACCAGGTGAGAGAGTTTCTGGGGACTGTTGGATATTGCAGACTGTGGATCATGGGGTTTGCTGAGAAGGCCCGGCCCTTGTATGAGGGAAGTAAAGAGACCCCAAACTGGACTTGGACTGAGTCAATGAAACAGGCTTTCCAGACACTCAGACGGGCCCTATTAGAAGCCCCAGCTCTTGCCCTGCCTAACCCAAATGAGCCATTCCAACTGTTTGTAGATGAAAAGCAAGGAATAGGAAAGGGGGTCTTGACGCAACAATGGGGACCATGGAAGCGGCCGGTGGCATACCTTTCAAAGCGATTAGACCCGGTGGCCGCTGGGTGGCCCCCTTGCCTTCGCATCATTGCAGCCACTGCCCTCCTCGTCCGCGACGCTGACAAGTTGACGTATGGACAGCAACTCTTGGTTTACACCCCCCACGCCATTGAAGGGGTTTTAAAGCAGCCGCCGGGTAAGTGGATCTCCAATGCCCGCTTGACACATTACCAGGCCTTGCTGCTTGATGCCCCACGGGTGCGTTTTCAGACCCCTTGCTTCCTGAATCCAGCCACGCTCCTACCTAACCCAGAGAAAGACCGCCCTCTCCATGATTGCAGTGAGATACTGGCTGAGGCCCTGGCGGCACGAAAAGACTTAACTGATGTACCCCTAAACAACAGTGAGCTAGTATGGTTCACCGATGGGAGCAGCTATGTAAAAGATGGGCAAAGGAAGGCGGGAGCCGCCATAGTTGATGATTCAGGACAGACGATATGGGCTGAGACACTTCCCCCAAACACTTCTGCGCAAAAAGCAGAATTGATTGCCCTAATACAGGCTCTGGAGCAAGCCAAAGGGAAGAGAGTCACCATTTTTACTGACAGCCGATATGCTTTCAGCACTGCCCATATTCAAGGTCCAATATACCAAGAAAGGGGATTTCGGACAGCTGAGGGAAAGGAGGTCAAAAATTTGCCCGAGATTCGCAGGCTCCTGGAAGCTGTCCAACTGCCCCGGGCAGTAGCAATAGTACATGTCCCCGGTCACCAGAAAGGAGAAGACCCTAAGGCACGGGGCAATCGTGCCGCTGATGCGGCCGCTCGAGAAGCGGCTAGCCGGGACTACGCCGCCCCCATATTAGCCGTGGGACTTCCACCTCCTGGTATGGGGGCCTTGCCACCAGTTCCCGAATATTCCCTCCCTGATCTCGCCTGGATCAACGAGGATACCACCCTCCAGAAGGATGACAAAGATGGATGGTACCGAGACCAAAACAACAACCTGATATTGCCTGCCACCCTGGGTCGTCACCTGTGTGAACACCTGCACACAACTACACACCTGGGAGAGAAAAAGACCTTAACACTTCTCCAGACAGCCTGCCTGAGGTTCCCTCGACAAAATGCAACTGTACGAGAGATAATCCAGGCTTGCAAAGCGTGCCAGCTGATGAGGACAGGAAAAAGCAGCACACGGGAACGAGGTACCGAGGGGAAGAGCCAGGGCAACACTGGGAGATAGATTTCACTGAGGTAAGGCCAGGCAAGTACGGGTATCGCTATCTGTTGGTTCTGGTAGATACCTTCTCGGGGTGGGTAGAAGCCTTCCCCACTAAGGGAGAGACAGCAATAGTGGTTGCTAAAAAGATCTTAGAGGAGATAGTGCCTAGGTATGGGCTGCCAGTGACTATGGGCTCTGATAATGGACCTGCCTTTGTGAGCCAGATTGTACAAGGGCTGGCCCAAGCTCTGGGGACAAAATGGAAGTTACATTGTGAATATAATCCCCAGAGCTCAGGACAGGTTGAGAGAATGAATCGGACCCTAAAAGAAACTTTGACAAAGTTGGCAATAGAGACTGGCGGGGACTGGGTGACCCTCCTTCCCTTCGCACTCTTTTGGGTGCGTAACACCCCTTATAAGCTGAATCTTACCCCTTTTGAAATTCTGTATGGAAGACCCCCTCCTGTGTGTCCTATTTTCGAGGGAAAATGCCTGCCACCCCCTACTTTGGGACAATTCCAGCAAACTCTGATGGCATTAAGTAAGGTGCATAACCATGTTTGGAAATTGATTCGAGAGATACACGAGGGTCAAAGCAAGGGGGCCATCCCCTCACATAATATTGGCCCAGGTGATTGGGTTTGGGTAAAACGGCACCAATCTAAAGTATTAGAACCCAGATGGAAAGGCCCTTATGTTGTTCTCCTTACCACCCCTACCGCCGTTAAGGTTGACGGGATCGGACCCTGGGTTCACTGCAATCACGTGCGGCAAGCTACTCCGGAGGAACAGGAAAGAGCGCGAGCAGAATGGAAGGCAAGTCCTCACCCGTCAAATCCTTTGAAACTGAAACTCGTCCGACGAGAGGCCTCCTGAGTCTCCTACTGGTGGCAATTCTCATCAACCCAGGAATATCCAATCCACACCAACCATTCAAGATCACCTGGAAGCTCAGCGACGGACAGACCCACGAGGTGATCAACGAAACCTCAGGAATCCACCCTCTCAACACCTGGTGGCCAGACCTGTACTTTAACCTCAGGAGACTCTTTGTACGCCGGGTCGGGCTACACACTCCGCTATATGGAAGCCTGGGTGGACATATGGGGGACGCATACGCCCACACTTATGGAGTGGGGGACCTTCCTGGGTTTTTCGCTTGCCCAGGCAACATTAGAGGTAATTGGAAAACTTGTGGGGGTATGGAAAGCTATTACTGTGCAAGCTGGAGCTGTGTAACTTCGTGTGATGGGCCCCGGAGGTGGGATGTCGGGAACAGAGATCTAGTTAGATTCACCTTTAGTGATTCCAAACACCAAGGGCCTTTTGTACGGGTACAGTTCAACCAGGACCGAGCAAAAAAGGAAAGCCGCTGGACCGCAGGGCTAACTTGGGGCTTACAGCTTCATGTGGCTTCTTACCCAGGAGAGCTCTTGACCATTAAACAGGTGATTGAGCCGGTACAGGTACATAGTCTGGGTCCCAACCTGGTCAAAACGGCACCGGGGCACAAGACGACCCCTAAGACGACCACCTCCGGGCCAGACTCGCCGAGGTCAAACAGCACCTCCTCTACCCCAGGCACCGGAGGTAATCTGACAAACACCCCGGGCCATCTAACTGTAACTGCTAGCTCAGTGACTCAAGACCCCCTATGGGCCATAGTAAATGCCACTTTTATGGCTCTAAACCATACTGACCCAAATGCGACCCAATCCTGCTGGCTCTGTTATAACCTCCGCCCCCCCTTCTATGAGGCCGTAGGCCTCAATGTCTCCTACAACTTGTCTTCAGACCCCAATCCCCCTCAATGCCGGTGGGAAGAGCGTAAGATAGGCCTCACGATGGAAGAGGTATGGGGACAGGGGGTCTGTTTGGGCACAGTACCAAGGGATAAGACCTCTCTTTGTGCTCAGACTATTGGTAATATCAGCTTACCTGGCAAAAATTGGCTAGTGCCGGAAGTCGGGGGATGGTGGGTTTGTTCACACACGGGGCTAACACCATGTTTAAATATGAAGGTTTTTAACCCGAGCCAAGAATTCTGTGTTCTCGTCACTGTGATGCCAAAGATCCTATACCATTCTGAGGAGGTAATGTACTCACATTGGGACCGGGAAGTACTAAGACAGAAACGAGAGCCCATTAGTGCAATCACTGTGGCAGCCCTGTTCAGCCTCGGACTGGCAGGAGCAGGGACAGGAATAGCTTCATTATCTTTGCAGGGCCAAGGGCTCTCCTCCCTGCGGGCCGCTATAGATGAAGACATAGTCCGCATAGAAGAATCAATTAGTCACTTAGAAAAGTCTTTGACATCCTTATCTGAAGTGGTTTTGCAAAATAGGAGAGGGTTAGACTTAATCTTTCTCCAACAGGGTGGGGTCTGCGCGGCTCTGGGAGAAGAATGTTGTTTCTATGCGGACCACACAGGAGTGGTGAGAGAATCTATGGCAAAAGTAAGAGAGGGACTTGCACAGCGAAAGAGGGAACGAGAGGCCCAACAGGGATGGTTTGAATCTTGGTTTCAACACTCCCCCTGGCTGACCACCTTGGTCTCCACCCTCCTGGGCCCACTCATAGTGTTGATATTGATGCTGACATTTGGCCCTTGTATCTTAAACCGGCTAGTGTCATTTATTAAAGAACGTATAAACACCATTCAGATTATGGTGTTGAGACAGCAATATCAGCCAGTGGCCCAGGACGGTGAAGAGAAAGATTCCTCTACAGGAACATCAAGACAGGGGGGAATATGAAACTGTCAAGACTAGCGCCATGACAGGCGCCCTGAGCTAGGAGGGGGCCTAAGGGTGGGGTGATTCTCCTCCTCCTCCAACAGGCCACCAGAGGCTAGCCAATCAGCACGCGCCCAGTAAGCCTCCGGAAGAGTCCCCTGGAAAGTCCCGCGCGCGCGCGAAAGTTTTAAAGTGTGTTTGACCAATGAAATTGCTTCGCAAACATGTAACCAATCCGCTTGCGCTAACTACCCACTGCTTATGTTTGAAATCGAGCACCCTATAAATGTGTGTGGAAACTGGGGCTCAGGGCTCTCTGACTTTGCACCACTGCGTTGGTTGCAGCAGGGGCCCTGACTCGAGTCAGCAATAAATTTCCCTTCCTTTGCGTGTTGCATTGTCGAGGAGGTCTTCTCTTTTCCCGCTGGGGGATTCGGACATCGGGCATAACAGAGGGACTTAGAAAAAGATCGAGGAGCGGAAGGAGAGGTGTCAGCATCTTCTTTCCTGCTTACGACAGTTGCGATACGTTCTCATTGACCTGGAGAAATTCACCCCAGCCGAGGGTACAGGGCAGAGTTCCCGATGTCACTGGGCACCCAGCCCTAAGGAGCTCTGTGATTCATCGCAGATCTGGAAGGATGGGTAAAATCCACAGTCGTAGTACAGTAGTTGCTGAAGTGCTCAAATTGGACTTATGTCTGGGTGGATATCTGCCTTTAATAAGCGGTTCGTTGAATTTTTACTTGAAGAAACTTGAGAAATCTTGTCAGTTCCCAGTATTAAAAACCCTTTTTTATTGTCCCGATCTTTAGTCGTTTGTAATAAGTCTTTAATTTTTAGTCACAGGAAATAAGGGACCGTGGTGCTCAATAGTTTGGATAAGATGATTCAACTCCAAAAATACACTGCTAACATTCGGAATATCTGTGTTTTGGCTCACGTAGACCATTGTAAGCTGCTGCTGCTGCTAAGTCGCTTCAGTCGTGTCCGACTCTGTGCGTAGGAGCCCTTTCTAAATAGCTTGTTTTCAGTAATTAAGGGAGTGTGTCTCCACACGTGTCATTGGAGTGATGCTAAGGTGCAAGTCTTATTTCTTTTAGAAGTTTGATGTGGTAGAACACGGCCAACTAGGGATTGGTGTTCTTCTAGATAGTATACAGTGTTGGTTTTTAAATGAGAAGTTGAGTTTTTGTTAAACTATTCAAGCCCTTTTGAAATGGCTTTCTAATATAACACATCTGTAGTCTTAATATTCTCAGAACCTGTGTTCTAAGTTCAGGGTTCTTTGCCCACTATGTCAGACGGTAGAAATTTATGAACAGGGCACCCCCTCAACTGTAGAGGTGATTTGGGGGTTGAGGCAACACAGAGTGAGACAGGCAAAAAGTAGATATAGGGTTGAGAGAGCTGGAGAGTCAGGAAGCTAGGAATGGGTTAAGAAAAGGCTTTATAGCATAATTAGTATTAGAGATGAACCCTGAAGGGTGATTCAAGATGGCAGATGGGGACACTCATTTCAAGTGTCAGAAGGGGAGAAAGAAATGTATGTGACCAGAGGCTGGGACACAAGAGGGCAAGGTGGGCTGATCCATGGTGCTTAGCTCCCCACAGACGTTGCTTTCATGCCACAGCATCGCCTCCTGCTAAGCCTGCTCTTGGTTTCAAACTGCTTTTTGTTCACTCAGTCACAGCAAAGATAGGAGGTGAGAGTGTGAAATAAAACCTATATACCATCCTGAAAGTGAGGGAGGAGGAGATAAAAGTGAAGAGACAGGCTATGCTGTATCTTAAACACCCCTTCCTGCCAGCAAGGCACTAGGATAAGGGTTGTTGTTGTTTAGTCACTCAGCCGTATCTGACTCGGCAACCCCTGGACTGTAGCCTGCCAGGCTCCTCTGTTCTTGGGATTCTCCAGGCAGAATACTGAAGTGGATTGCCATTTCCTTCTCCAGAGGATCTTCCCCACCCCCCAGGGATTGAACTCACATCTCCTGCATTGGCAGGCAGAGTCTTTACCACTGAACCACCAGGGAAGCCCCTGTGTAAAGTATGCCTCAATAAAAAAAGTTACTGGACAGCTTTTAAAGTGAGGTTGATCCACAGGGTTGGAGATACAGATTATAGCACTGTGGAGTGCTAGAATCTTTGCCCTTCCAGACAGTGCACTGTTCAAAACTCTAGTTAAAATGCTCATTGTGTCTTCTTTCACGTACTGTAGGTAAATAGGAAATACTTGGTAAAGCAATTCTTATGGTTAAATGTTAAATATGTAGATGCAATCTACCTACCTCCCCCTTTAAGAAAAGAAGTCTATTTAAATTAATATTGTTTCTTGAACAGGAAAAACTACTCTGGCTGACTGTCTTGTATCTAGCAATGGAATATTCTCCAGCCACCTGGCAGGCTAGGTATGTTATTATATTTGATATATACTTGCATTTCAGTAAGTATTAGCAAATCTACAAAGTGATGAAGCATTTGTTGTGTTCATAAAGATCCCAAAAGTTTAGAGCATAGTTCATGCATCTAAGAGACTGGCAGTCCATTTAGCAAGATAAAATAGATTGTTGACAAAAAATTATTTCTGTGTTGCTTTTATATTAGTTTATATTAATGTAAGTGCAAGAATGAGCTTTTGCAGCAAGTCAGATGATAACCTGGCACAATTGTGGAAGATTTCATAGGTGGAATAGATGCTTCACAGCAGGAAATAATGTGGATAAAATGGATAAAGTCTAATTTGTGGGTTGCACTTAATTTGAGTGGAACATTTGCCTAGCAATTACTGAGAAAGAAAACTGTGCTGGTACAGAAAAATGTGTCAGATTATGATGATCTTGAAGGCTAACCTGAGTACCAAAAGAAGGCTTCTGAAGTATGAGGGTCGTGAGGAAAATCGTGTTTTAGGAAATGAAATGAAAAAGACCTTTGTTTCTACCTGTGAATTGAAAGGACTTGGAATGATTTATTTGTAGTAGAAAAATAAAGATATTCCTTCCTTCAGTGAATTTAAGATACAGTCAGCAGGATTTATCCAGTGATTGGTAATACAGAGAAGAGGAGATGGAGAAGCAAAATTGAATTTGAAAAGTAGACCTGAGATACTAAAGGAAGAATGGGGCCTCTGAGGCAGGTTGGGTCCCCAGGAAA
>NW_027224508.1:0-19389 GCF_023699985.2 Odocoileus virginianus | reverse complement strand
GGTTTTTCTATCGAACGTCTATGTCCCCTCCCACTGGAACCTCCGTCCACCTCACAGCCCTTCCCACCCCTCTAGGTTGGTCTAGAGGCCTGGTCTGAGTTCCCGGAGCCATCAGCAAATTCCCATTGGCATCTATTTTACATACGGTAATGTAAGGCCTCCCTGGTAGCTCAGACAGTAAAGAGTCTGCTTGCAATGCAGGAGACCTGGGTTTGATTCCTGGGTCAGGAAGATCCCCTGGAGAAGGAAATGGCAATCCCACTCCACTACTCTTACCTGGGAAATCACATGGATGGAGCCTGGCAGGGAACACCCCATGGGGTTGAAAAGAGTCGGACATGACTGAGCAACTAACACACGCCATGTATGTTCCCGTGTTACTTTCTCCATACATCCCACCCTCTCCTTCTTCACCACCACCCCAGCCATGTCCATAAGTCTGTTCTCAATGTCTGTGTCCATTGCTGCTCTGCAAATAGGTTCCATTCCCCCAGAATCTTAGCTACTGGTAATAAATCACATCTAGGCTTTAGTTTACAGGGCCCATGGAAAAACGAAAATTCGGGGCTCTTTGTTCAACAGTTCTTAAGAATTTCAAGAAGACAACAACAGGGCATAAAGCTATGTGTGGGGCCCTGCAAAGTGCCCGTGACACTTCCCAGGTTGCACCTTCATGAAGCTTCCTCCGCACCAGGCGGACACAGCAATCGGTGTCCTCTGCGCTGAAGTTATTTCTCCTACGTTGTTCATCTCTCTGCAAGATGATATATTTTAGTAAGTACAAGAAGAAGTCTGGTGGTTTTGGAGCCAATGTGGATATTTTCAATAGGATAATTCCAGATTACCTTCCTGTCGATGTTACATCTAGTATAAAAACTATGAGTATTTGGAGAACTATGGAAAAATCTAATATTCATTGACAAATGAAAGTGTCTTTGCTGGGAGATATATTATTTTAAATTTAAAAGCCTCCGAGGCTCTGGGAAATTATGGTCATATCACGGTCTCCTATCTGAAGTGTCTTTCTGTTATATTACAATAACAAAATAATGATGGCAAACATTTTTAAAATGTTCACTAGGTGCTTTGTTCGTATCCATCCGTTATTACACCATACAACCCAGCCCTTTAAGATAGGTGGTATCATGTTCAAATTTTAGGTGGGAGGCAGAGAGCAGTTGCGTAGCTCACTTCATGTGTCACAAAAATGTTAAGTGACAGAGCTGAGAGTTCATCTCAGGGAGTCTTGTTTCCAAAGTCCATACCCTTAACCACTATGTCACAGCTCTTGGAGAGGGTGGAGGACACAGAGAATGAAGCTGTTGCATACAGTTCGGACACCGTGCCTCAGCAATCCTGTAGACAATGGCCTTCTGCCCGAGTGCCTTATTTCTGTGTCCGCTGTGGGACTATTCAGACAGGTAACACAGGGCCTCCGGGACAACTGCTTTGAAGTGAATTAATCCACCCAATCAAATGGTTCGACTCTGTCAAACAACCCGTTTCATTGATTTTATTTGACTTGGTTGATTGGTTGTCTGGACTAGTGAACGGGCAGCCAACTCTTTGGGGGCAACGTAGACACAGCCTTTGTTGGAAGTGATGCCACTGATGTGATGCTGAGTGGCACTCATCAAGTTCTTCCTGTAAAAATCAACATCACCAGGCTTGACTCTATCAAAAGCATATTTGCTTCTTTCTTGATCAGATCTAAGCAGGTAAAAATGTTGTTAATCCTTTGTGAAGGCAGCTAAACGGATTAAATAATGGGCAGAACTAGTAGAGCAGAGATAAAGACAAAATACGGAACAAAAGGCATTTTGCTGTTTATACCTTTAAGGGCGAAAGTCAAGGTTAGCATCCACATTTGTAAATTCTAAAGCCAGTGAGCAAGTCAGGAATCCCCACAGTTCTGGAAGAACAAGTTGGAGGCCAGAGGGCAAGCCAGCATTTGTTGAAGTTTGACTAAGGCAGGTAAATGATCCAAGGAGGCTCGTGGAAATGTGGCAGAACACTGAAGACCCAAGGAATGTTTTTAAGAGGCAGGTGAATAGTCTCTTTGCTCTATAAAGACCTACAGGATGATTTCACTTACCTGCATGTATCTCTTTATCACTGTTAAATATTTACAGATCAATGTTTGAGTGCCTGGAGGCTTGGGGA
The DNA here is from genome assembly GCF_023699985.2 of Odocoileus virginianus. Classification (NCBI taxonomy): domain Eukaryota; kingdom Metazoa; phylum Chordata; class Mammalia; order Artiodactyla; family Cervidae; genus Odocoileus; species Odocoileus virginianus. Next base: position 17,226 of record NW_027224508.1, on the reverse strand, counting down.
GCGTTACTTACCAGAAAGCACTTTTTAAAAGGTCATTAACACTGGGGCTGGTGGACAGATGAAAATGCCATCTATCTCACTTGCTTCCCTATAGCCTCAAACCTCCTTGGGTTTGGTGCTGACTATTCCAATGGATTTGCTGGGCAGGAAATCTTAGACCACTCATTCTGAATGAATTCAAAGCTGTCCAAGGAGAGGCTGTTAGAAGGTAGTGTGCATAGTCATAGAATAGATGTGTCTTCTGTCATAGGCGAGCCTCTGTTTGAGAGAAAAACAGAATTCCGAGGCTGGGCTTCCCTAGTGGCTCAGGGGGATAAGAATCCTCCTGTGATGCAGGATACATAGGATACCTGGGTTTGATCCCTGGGTTGGGAAGATCCCCTGGAGGAGGGAATGGCAACCCACTCCAGCATCCTTGCCTGGAAAATCCCCTGGACAGAGGAGCCTGGCAGGCTACAGTCCATGTGGGCTTAGTCGCTCAGTCGACCCTTTGTGACCCCGTGGACTGTAGCCCGCCAGGCTCCTCTGTCCAGGGGATTCTCCAGGCAAGGATACTGGAGTGGGTTGCCATGTCCTCCTCCAGGGGATCTTCCCAACCCTGGGATTGAAGCCACATCTCCCACATTGCAGGCAGATTCCTTATGGTCTGAGCCCCCAGGGAAACCCATACAGTCCACAGGGTCGCAAAAGAATCAGACACAACCGAGGGACTAAGCGTAAGCGTTCTGGGGCTGCTTTATTCATTCATAAACATGTAGCAAACAGTGCCTTATTCCTGTCTAGAGCTATGCTAGGAACTTAAGTGATGCTGTGAGTGTGGCAGACAAGAATGGCGCCTCCACAAAGCTGCAGTTTTAGTAAGAGAACACACAAATGTGGTATCTGGACATGCACATTTTCACCAACAAACAGGAACATGTACACTTATAAACTTTCAATGTTCTTTGCCCATTTCTGTAAAAGAAGCTTTTACCTGAGAGGCAAATTCAAATGCAAATGCTTCCTGCCCATCACTAAAGATATGTCTAGGGAAAAACTAAGGAAGCATGGAATAGGCTCCTATAAAGATTCAAGCTGTAAACTTTAATTTGTTGTGCACATTTTTTTTAAAAAAGGCAGAATCACAGTCACTATTGGATAAATCAAGCCAACCATTTACGCTGTAAAATACTTTAATGTATGATGGATCTCATAAAGTTGAACACTTAGCTTGTTTTGTGAATGTCAGTTTGCTTGCACCAAAGCATAGCGTAAATTGATGGACCACACAGGTTTCCTCCACACCTCTCCCAACGTTCAATCAACTGACAGGTCAAAATTGGGATTATGTTATTCACCCGTTGAACCAATTGTTCTTTAAAAATCAAGTTTTGGGGACTTCCCTGGCAGTGGTAGAGACTATCTGCTTCCAATGCAGTGGGTGTGAGTTCAGTCCCTGATGGAGGAACTGAGATCCTATCAGCCATGAGGGATGGTCAAAAAATAAAAAAGTAAAAAATCAAAATCAAAATCTTCTTAGAGTTTCTGTATTGCTAAACACTAGGACAATCTCATATTTAGGACTCATTTCCCAGAGAAATAATCAGTTTCTCAAGTTAGTGGCTTTGTGTAATTGACTATATTAGTAAGTTTAAGAACATTCTAGTTGCTTGTTAGCTTTGATGGAAGTCTAAGACACGGTTGTGGTTCTTACCTGGAGGTCAGGATGAATGACTGAGTTTTTGTATTGGCCTTATTTTTCTAACTGTCTATCAAACATTTGGGGTTTGGCAAATTCTTTTAGTGAATTTTACCAAATATTTTCCCTGTAATTTTTAAAAACCATGTGTGTTTCAAAAGAAATTTACTCTACATATTGCTGGTTCATTTACACTTAGTTCATCAGGATGTTATTTTACTGGAATCTTTTCATTATCTGTAGATGGTTAGATGGCATCACCAACTCGATGGACGTGAGTCTGAGCAAGCTCCGGGAGTTGGTGATGGACAGGGAAGCCTGGCGCGCTGCAGTCGGTGGTCGCAAAGAGTCGGACACGACTGAGTAACTGAACTGAGCTGACTGATTTTCATTATCTAAGAGGTTGGTGAATCCTCTAGCAAATGCTATCTTTTTTTTCTTTGACAATTTCTGAGAATAAACAGAATTGGAACTTTACAATTCTGTATTCTCAGCATTCTCTGTGCTGTTTGAAATACCAGGCTGTATTCACAGCCTTTGATGATGGTGTGTCGTCCAGCTTTGTGGAGCCCAGAGTAAAAATAAGAAAAATGATTTGATTCGAGGATAAGATAACTTTTAAGATAAGTGAAAGAAAGAAAGTGAAAAGTGAAAGTGTTAGTTGCTCAGTCGTGTCCAGCTCTTTGCGACCCCATGGACTGTAGCCCACCAGGCTCCTCTGTCCATGGGATTCTCCACACAAGAATACTGGAGTGGGCTGCCATTCTCTTCTCCAAGGAATCTTCCTGACCCAGGGATCAAACCTGCATCTCCTGTGTCTTTTGCATTGCAGGCAGATTCTTTATGGTCTGACCCATCAGAGAAGCCTCAATTCTAAAAAGAGATTTTCTGAAAATAATCTCCAAATATCCCATCTACTATATAATCATTAAAAATTGATTAAAAATATTGGTTTCTGGGTGTCTAGATGGAATCATTTGTGATTCATTTGAATTCTAAAGTTAAAGGAATTAAGAAGCTGGAAACTTTTTGCCTCTATCTAAGGATACCTTTCAGGATTTGAAATAGCTCAACTGGAATTCCATCACCTCCACTAGCTTTGTTCATAGTGATGCTTTCTAAGGCCCACTTGACTTCACATTCCAGGATGTCTGGCTCTAGGTGAGTGATCACACCATTGTGATTATCTGGGTCATGAAGATCTTTTTTGTACATTTTTCTGTGTATTCTTGCCACCTCTTCTTAATATCTTCTGCTTCTGTTAGGTCCATACCATTTCTGTCCTTTATCGAGCCCATTTTTGCCTGAAATGTTCCCTTGGTATCTCTAATTTTCTTGAAGAGATCTCTAGTCTTTCCCATTCTGTTGTTTTGCCTCTATTTCTTTGCATTGATCACTGAGGAAGGCTTTCTTATCTCTCCTGGCTATTCTTTGGAACTCTGCATTCAAATGGGAATATCTTTCCTTTTCTCCTTTGCTTTTCACTTCTCTTCTTTTCACAGCTATTTGTAAGGCCTTCTCAGACAGCCATTTTGCTTTTTTGCATTTCTTTTCCATGGGGATGGTCTTGATACCAGTCTCCTGTACAATGTTACGAACCTCTGTCCATAGTTCATCAGGCACTCTGTCTATCAGATCTAGTCCTTAAATCTATTTCTCACTTCCACTGTATATAAGGGATTTGATTTAGGTCATACCTGGATGGTCTAGTGGTTATCCCTACTTTCTTCAGTTTAAGTCTGAATTTGGCAATAAGGAGTTCATGATCTGAGCCACAGTCAGCTCCCGGTCTTGTTTTTGCTGACTGTATAGAGCTTCTCCATCTTTGGCTGCAAAGAATATAATCAGTCTGATTTTGGTGTTGACCATCTGGATGATGTCCATGTATAGAGTCTTCTCTTGTGTTGTTGGAAGAGGGTGTTTGCTATGACCAGTGCATTCTCTTGGCAAAACTCTATTAGCCTTTGCCCTGCTTCATTCTGTACTCCAAGGCCAAATTTGCCTGTTACTCCAGGTGTTTTTTGACTTCCTATTTTTGCATTCCAGTCCCCTATAATGAAATTCCAGTTGAACTATTTCAAATCCTGAAAGATGATGCTGTGAAAGTGCTGCACTCAATATGCCAGCAAATTTGGAAAACTCAGCAGTGGCCACAGGACTGGAAAAGGTCAGTTTTCATTCCAATCCCTAAGAAAGGCAATCCCAAAGAATGCTCAGACTACCGCACAACTGCACTCATCTCACATGCTAGCAAAGTAATGCTCAAAATTCTCCAAGCCAGGCTTCAACAGTACATGAACCGTGAACTTCCAGATGTTCAAGCTGGTTTTAGAAAAGGCAGAGGAACCAGAGATTAAATTGCCAACATCTGCTGGATCATCGGAAAAACAAGAGAGTTCCAGAAAAACATCTATTTCTGCTTTATTGACTATGTCAAAGCCTTCAACTGTGTGGATCACAATAAACTGTGGAAAATTCTGAAAGAGGTGGGAATACCAGACCATCTGACCTGCCTCTTGAGAAACCTATATGCAGGTCAAGAAGCAACAGTTAGAACTGGACATGGAACAACAGACTGGTTCCAAATAGGAAAAGGAGTACGTCAAGGTTGTATATTGTCACCCTGCTTATTTAACTTATATGCAGAGTACATCATGAGAAATGCTGGGCTGGAAGAAGCACAAGCTGGAATCAAGATTGCCAGGAGAAATATTAGTAACCTCAGATATGCAGATGACACCACCCTTATGGCAGAAAGTGAAGAGGAACTAAAGAGCCTCTTGATGAAAGTAAAAGAGGAGAGTGAAAATGTTGGCTTAAAACTCAACATTTAGAAAACTAAGATCATGGCATATGGTCCCATCACTTCATGGGAAACCGATGGGGAAACAGTGGAAACAGTTGTCAGACTTTATTTTTTGGGGCTCCAAAATCACTGCAGATGGTGATTGCAGCCATGAAATTAAAAGACGCTTACTCCTTGGAAGGAAAGTTATGACCAACCTAGACAACATATTAAAAAGCAGAGACATTACTTTGCCAACAAAGGTCCATCTAGTCAAGGCTATGGTTTTTCCAGTGGTCATGTATGGATGTGAGAGTTGGACTGTGAAGAAAGCTGAGCACTGAAAAATTGATGCTTTTGAACTATGGTGTTGGAGAAGACTCTTGAGAGTCCCTTGGACTGCAAGGAGATCCAACCAGTCCATCCTAAAGGAGATCAGTCCTGGGTGTTCATTGGAAGGACTGATGCTGAAGCTGAAACTCCAATACTTTGGCCACCTGATGCGAAGAATTGACTCACTGGAAAAGACCCTGATGCTGGGAGGGACTGGGGGCAGGAGGAGAAGGGGACGACAGAGGATGAGATGGCTTAGGATGGCATCACCGACTCAATGGACATGAGTTTGAGTAAACTCCGGGAGTTGGTGATGGACAGGGAGGCCTGGCGTGCTGCGATTCATGGGGTCGCAAAGAGTCGGACACGACTGAGTGACTGAACTGAACTGAAGGATACCTTAAATTTGCTTCTGAGAAACACTGCAGTAAATGTTGCATGTTTTAAAAAGCAAAATTGCTAATCTGAGTCTTAAAAAGCAACTTCAACATACAAAAGTATGAGCTTCTAGAGATTCATTGACTTTGAATAAGAAACCTGACTTTATAACTGCTTCTACACTCCACCACCCTCTACATCTTTGTGTGGTTTGGGGATCATTTGTAAAACTCCTCTAGAAGGGTAACTATGTAGGGTGATGAATGTTAACTAGACTTACCGTGCTGATCATTTCACAGTATATACAAATATCAAATCATTATGTTGTAGACCTGAAACTAATAAATGTTATATGTCAAATATACCTCCATTAAAAATTTTAAATGTATAAAATCACATAGAATCAAGTTTCCTTGTGTAAAATTGCACTTTTATGCAAACCTGGAAACCAGGCTTGCACTACTTATTTAAAGATATTTTTCAAGATAAAATGAAATAATAAAAAGTACTTTAAAATATTTAAATATGAAACCTATTCTACAATAGCACTTCTAAAACTATTCTTGGTCGAAGAGTTTTTGTTCCCTTCAGTCCATTGTGGGTTGAAACTTTTATAAATATGATAAAAATGAATTGATAGAAATGTGAAATTAAAAAGACATGCAAAATATGAGACTGTAAGAACTACAAGATCCAATAAACATAATTAATTACTCTATTAGATTAGTATAAAAGTAAATGAAATAAAAAGACATACAAAAATATAAGTGCATTTGGTATCACTAGCCCCAGTAAACAGAAAAATTACTCTGTTGAATTAGTATAAAGCTTTCTAAATGCTTTCACTGATTCCAGTTCCTATCTCGTCACATGGGTTAACACACAGCTCGTAGCCTTGCACTAATCCCTGGACCGCACTTTGAGTAGCTGTGCTTTGGCGAATGGAGCTTGGACAACCTGCCGGTCATTATGGTCCTAGGGATGTGCTTCTCCGGGAGTCTAACATTGGAGGTTCCTAACTTCACGTCATGCTCTGATTTTGAATTACAGTCTCTCTCCCTGGTTTCCTAGGTCCACTCTCTTCATTTATCAGACATATGTCTGAATAGTGTTTCATATTATATTTGCAGTGATGATCTTCTGAGTTTCATGCTTTGGCAGCCTGTTTGATTCTGCCAGTTCCCTTATTTAGTTCTCATGACTTTTACTTCTTACACATCTCTCTTCTCTTCTTTCTCCCTGTGGCTAGCCTTCTCAGACCATTACCAGCCTCTCTCTAGTCTCAGGTACCCTGCACTCATTCCTCAGCTGCATCCCTAGTAAGATCAGTTTCTTGCTCACAAACCTTCTATATCTCCCTATTATCTGTCAGATTAAGATCTCCCTGCCTTGCTCTTTCCTGCCTTATAGCCTCTTCTCAAGCTGCCCTTTTAGCTTAAAATGGCTCTCAGTCCCAAATCCTGGCATTTGTAGCCTCCCCATCTTTCCAAGCTTACGCGAAACACCATCTTCCCAGAGACATCGTTGTTGGTAGATGAGTTCTGTCCTTTCCTGCAGACAACCTGTATCCCTCACTTGACACAAATACTGTTTGGCCTAGCATAGTTTTGTAGATTAGATTGAAAAACTGCCCTCTGCTCTCCCCCAAGTCCATCTTAACTCAATTATGGACAATCTGAAGTGAGTAGCCAGGCCTTCTTAATCTTCTATATTAAAAAGTTATCAATTACTGAGTAACATAAATTCCCTTTGCCATATGAAAAAAAGATCTACCACTGTGAAGACGGTCAATTTTCCCTTAATTCCCTCTTAGTTTCTTGGGTAACCATGACCATGTGTTTGGTCATTTGGGGTGCATTTTTTAAGGCATTTCTATTGTTTATGTATTTAGCTTTTATGGAACTATTGAAGTAGCTTTATTTTGTGTATATATGTCAAGGCCTATGTAAATAATAGCTGTTATTAATTTTTCTCTGTGGCTTGCATTTTTCACTTATCAGTCTGTCTTGGGGACACAGTCATGTCAATACTTGGAGATCTACCTCACTTGGTAATTGCCCCACAGTGTTATAGGAATGGATGGTTACTTTTTGTTATTACAAATATCTGTGTCTCTCTTTTCTAGAACCTAGCACATTGCCTTGCACATGTGAGTACTTGATAAATATTTGCAGAATTGACCAAACCAAGGAGTTTAACATTCCTTTATCTGTTAACATTTCATTTAAGACATGAGGAATAATAACCACTGGGGCAGTATAAAGGAATCTTCTTGAGGACAGTTCATATCTGGACTTCATAAGTAGGGTGAAATATGAAAAAAATAGAAGATGGTTTCAAGAAGGCTAGTGACTATTAGAGAAATAGAAAATAAGGGCTCAAATGAGGCTGACAGTGAACTTGAGAATAGTCTTTCTACTTGGAGATCACTGTTCTCTCAATACAAAGACAGAAGCAGAAGGAGAGGACAGCCCACATGTTAAGCTAATTTAACATGAGAATTCGTAGATCAGGACAACTAGATTCCCCTCCTGGAGACTTCCAAGAGCAATTTATTTCTCCTCTCTGGGAAGAAAACAATGGTCTTATCTAATAGCAAGGGGCTGGAATAGATTGACTCATCGGAATCTTTCCTGTTGAGAACTTCTTAGTTCATAATTATCTTTAACACCTTAGCTTGTTGTTGTTCAGTTGCTAGTCATGTCTGACTCTTTGTGACCCCCATGGACTGCAGCATACCAGGCTTTCCTGTCCTTCACTATCTCCCTGAATTTGCTCAGACTCGTGTTCATTGAGTCAGTGATGCCATCCAACCATCTCATCTTCTGAATGCTGTTATAGTTTGCTTAGGAAATTCAGAATTCTTCAGGGCACTATTTTTGGGTTATGAATGGTTAAATGTAAGAGTCCAAGTCATCTATTTAATTGCATTGTTCCTAACTTATTTTAAATTTATTTTTTTTTAATTGAAGGATAATTGCTTTACAGAATTTTGTTGTTTTCTGTCAAACCTCAACATGAATCAGCCATAGGTATACATATATCCCCTCCCTTTTGAACCTCCCTCCCACCTCCCTCCCCATCCCACCTCTCTAGGTTGATACAGAGCCCCTGTTTGAGTTTCCTGAGACAGACATAATAGCAAATTCCTGTTGGCTCTCTATTTTACATATGGTAATGTAAGTTTCCGTGTTACTCTTTCCATACATCTCACCCTCTCCTCCCCTCTCCCCATGCCCATAAGTCTATTATCTATGTCTGCTTCTCCATTGTTGCCCTGTAAATAAATTCTTCAGTACCATTTTCTAGATTCTGTATATGTGTGTTAGAATGCAATATTTATCCTTCTCTTTCTGACTTACTTCACTCTGTATGAAGGTTCTGTATGATAGGTTCACCCACCTCATTAGAACTGACTCAAATGTGTTCCTTTTTATGGCTGAGTAATATTCCATTGTGTATATGTACCACAACTTCTTTATCCATTCATCTGTCGATGACATCTAGGTTGCTTCCATGTTCTAGCTATTGTAAATAGTGCTGCAATGAACAATGGGATACATGTGTCTTTTTCAGTTTTGGTTTCCTCAGGGTATATGCCTAGGAGTGGGATTGCTGGGTCATATGGTGGTTTTATTCCTAGTTTTTTAAGGAATCTCCATACCGTCTTCCATAGTGGCTGTATCAATTTACATTCCCACCAATAGTGCAAGAGTGTTTCCTTTTCTCCACACCCTCTCCAGCATTTATTATTTGTAGACATTTTGATGATGGTCATTCTGACCAGTGTAAGGTGATATCTCATTGTAGGTCAATGAGGTCAAATCTCATTTTGATTTGCATTTCTCTAATAATGAGCAATGTCGAGCATCTTTTTCATGTGTTTGTTAGCCATCTGTATGTCTTTGAAGAAATGTCTGTTTAGATATTTTTCCCACTTTTTGATTGGGTTGTTTTTCTGGTATTGAGTTGTATGAGTTGCTTGTATATTTTGGAAATTAATCCTTTGTCAGTTGTTTCATTATTTTTTTTTCCCATTCTGAGGGTTGCCTTTCACCTTGCTTATAGTTTCCTTTGCTGTGCAAAAACTTTTAAGTTTAATCAGGTCCCACTTGTTTACTTTTGTTTTTATTTCCATTACTCTAGGAGGTGGGTCATAGAGGATCTTGCTTTGACTTATGTCATCGAGTGTTCTGCCTATGTTTTCCTCTAAGAGTTTTATAGTTTCTGGTCTTACATTTAGATCTTTAATCCATTTTGAGTTTATCTTTGTGTATGGTGTTAGGAAGTGTTCTAATTTCATTCTTTTACATGTAGCTGTCCAGTTTTCCCAGCACCATTTATTGAAGAGGCTGTCTTTGCCCCATTGTATATTCTTGCACCTCCTTTGTCAAAAATAAGGTACCCATAGGTGCATGGGTTTATTTCTGGGCTTTCTATCTTGTTCCATTGGTCTATATTTCTGTTTTTGTGCCAGTACCATACTGTCTTGATGACTGTAGCTTTGTAGTATAATCTGAAGTCAGGAAGTTTGATTCCTCCAGTTCCATTCTTTCTCAAGACTGCTTTGGCTATTTGGGGTTTTTGTGTTTCCATATGAACTGTGAAATTTTTTGTTCTAGTTCTGTGAAAAGGGCTTCCCTTGTAGCTTAGTCAGTAAAGAATCTGCCTGCCAATGCAGGAGACTCGAGTTCGATCCCTGGGTTGGGAAGATCCCCTAGAGAAGGAAATGGCAACCCACTCCAGTATTCTTGCCTGGAAAATCTCATGGACAGAGGAGCCTGGTGGGCTGCAGTCTGTGGGGTTGCAAAGAGTCGGGCACGACTGAGTGACTAACACTCTGTGGAAAATGCCATCGATAATTTGATAGGGATCGCATTGATTCCGTAGGTTGCATTTGGTAATATGGTCATTTTCACAATATTGATTCTTCCTACCCAAGAACATGGAATATCTCTCCATCTGTTTATGTCATCTTTGATTTCTTTCATTGGTGTCTTATAATTTTCTCTATATAGTTCTTTTGTCTCCTTAGGCAAGTTTATTCTTAGATATTTAATTCTTTTTGTTGCAATGGTGAATAGGATCAATTCCTTAATTTCTCTGATTTTTCATTGTTAGTATACAGAAATGCAAGTGATTTCTGTGTATTGATTTTGTATCTTGCAACTTTGCTAAATTCACTGATTAGCTCTAGTAATTTTCTGATACTATCTTTAGGGTTTTCTATGTACAGTATCATGTCATCTGCAAACAGTGAGAGCTTTACTTCTTTTCCTATCTGGATTCCTTTCATTTCTTTTTCTTCTCTGATTGCTGTAGCTAGGACTTCCAGAACTATGTTGAATAATAGTGGTGAAAGTGGACACCCTTGTCTTGTTCCTGATCTTAGGGGGAATGCTTTCAGTTTTTCACCATTGAGAATAATGTTTGCTGTAGGCTTATCATATATGGCCTTTACTATGTTGAGGTAGGTTCCTTCTATACTTATAAATGGGTGCTGAATTTTGTCAAAGGCTTTTCCTGCATCTATTGAGATTATCATATGGTTTTTATCTTTCAATTTGTTAATATGGTGTATCACATTGATTGATTTGTGTATATTGAAGAATCCTTGCATCCCTGGAATAAACCCAACTTGATCATGGTGTATGAGCTTTTTGATGTGTTGCTGAATTCTGTTTGCTAAAATTTTGTTGAGGATTTTTGCATCTGTGTTCATCAGTGATATTGGCCTGTAGTTTTCTTTTTTTGTGTTGTCTTTGTCTGGTTTTGGTATCAGGGTGATGGTGGCCTTGTAGAATGAGTTTGGAAGTGTTCCTTTCTCTGCAATTTTTGAAAGAGTTTTAGAAGGATAGGCATTAGCTCTTCTCTAAATGTTTGATTAGAATTCTCCTGTGAAGCCATCTGGTCCTGGGCTTTTGTTTTTTGGGAGATTTTTGATCACAGTTTCAATTTCAGTGCTTGTAATTGGGTTGTTCATAATTTCTATTTCTTCCTGGTTCAGTCTTGGAAGATTGAACTTTTCTAAGAATCTGTCCATTTCTTCCAGGTTATCTATTTTATTGCCATATAGTTGTTCATAATAGTCTCTTATAATCCTTTGTATTTCTGCATTGTCTGTTGTAACCTCTCCTTTTTCATTTCTAATTTTGTTGATTTGATTCTTCTCTCTTTTTTTCTTGATGAGTCTGGTTAAAGGTTTGTCAATTTTGTTTATCTTCTCAAAGAACCAGCTTTTAGTTTTATTAATCTTTACTACTGTTTCTTTCATTTCTTTTTCATTTATTTCTGCTCAGATCTTTATGATTTCTTTCCTTCTACTAATTTTGGGGGTTTTTTGTTCTTCTTTTTCCAGTTGTTTTAGGTGTAAAGTTAGGTTGTCTATTTGATGTTTTTCTTGTTTCTTGAGGTAGGATTGTATAGCTTCCCTGGTGGCTCAGAGGTTAAAGCATCTGCCTGCAATGCAGGAGACCCAGGTTTGATCCCTGGGTCGGGAAGATCCCCTGGAGAAGGAAATGGCAACCCACTCCAGTATTCTCACCTGGAGAATCCCATGGATGGAGGAGCCTGTAGGCTACAGTTCATGGGGTCGCAAAGAGTCGAACATGACTGAGTGGCTTCACTGTTTTCTTTTCCCTCTTAGAACTGCTTTTGCTGCATCCCATAGGTTTTGAGTTGTCATGGTTTCATTGTCATTTATTCTAGAAATTTTTTGATTTCCCTTTTGATTTCTTCAGTAACCTGTTGGTTATTTAGAAACATATTGTTTAATCTCCATGTGTTTGTGTTTCTTACAGTTTTTTTTTTGTAATTGATATCTAGTCTCATAGTGTTGTGGTCAGAGAAGATGCTTGATATGATTTCAGTTTTCTTAAATTTACTGAGGTTTGATTTGTGACCCAAGATGTGGTCTATCCTGGAGAATGTTCCATGTGCACTTGAGAAGAAGGTGTATTCTTCTGCATTTGGATGGAATGTCCTGAAGATATCAATGAGATCCATCTCATCTAATGTATCATTTAAGACTTGTGTTTCCTTATTAATTTTCTGTTTTGATGATCTGTCCATTGGTGTGAGTGGGGTGTTAAAGTCTCCTACTATTATTGTGTTACTGTCAATTTCTCCTTTTATGTCTGTTAGTGTTTGTCTTATGTATTGAGGTGCTCCTATGTTGGGTGCATAGATATTTACAATTGTTATGTCTTCCTCTTGGATTGATCCCTTGATCATTATGTAGTGTCCTTCCTTATCTCTTGTAATCTTCTTTATTTTAAGGTCTATTTTGTCTGATATGAGGATTGCTACTCCAGCTTTCTTTTGCTTCCCATTTGCATGGAATATATTTTTCCATCCTCTCACTTTCAGTCTATATGTGTCTTTAGGTCTGAAGTGGGTTTCTTGTAGACAGCATATATATGGGTCTTGTTTTTGTATCCATTCAGCCAGTCTGTGTCTTTTGGTTGGAGCATTTAATCCATTTACATTTAAAGTAATTATTGATATATATGTTCCTATTGCCATTTTCTTAATTGTTTGGAGTTGATTTTGTAGATCTTTTTTCTTCTTTTGTATTTCTTGACTATATAAATCCCTTTAACATTTGTTGTAAAGCTGGTTTGGTGGTACTGAATTCTCTTAACTTTTGCTTGTCTGAAAAGCTTTTTATTTCTCCATCAATTTTGAATGAGATCCTTGCTGGGTACAGTAATCTTGGTTGTAGATTTTTCCCTTTCAGCACTTTAAATATATCCTGCCCTTCCCTTCTGGCCTGCAGAGTTTCTGCTGAAAGATCAGCTGTTAAGTGTATGGGGTTTCCCTTGTATGTTACTTGTTGCTTCTCCCTTGCTGCTTTTAATATTCTTTCTTTGTGTTTAGTCTTTGTTAGTTTTTGATTATGTGTCTTGGTGTGTTTCTCCTTGGGTTTATCCTGTATGGGACTCTTTGTGCCTCTTGGACTTGATTGACTATTTCCTTTTCCATGTTGGGGAAATTTTCAACTATAATCTCTTCAAAAATTTTCTCATACCCTTTCTTTTTCTCTTCTTCTTCTTCAGTTTGCCTATTTCCTCTTCATTTATTTGGACTTCTGTGTTTCTAGTTTGTTCCTTCATTTGTGTAGTATTTCTCTGCCTTTTCATTATTTTTTTTAACTTATTGTGTTTGAGGTCTCCTTTTCCCAGGCTTCAAGGTTGAATTCTTTCTTCCTTTTGGTTTCTGCCCTCCTAAGGTTGGTCCAGTGGTTTGTGTAAGCTTCATATAGGGTGAGATTTGTGCTGAGTTTTTGTTTGTTTGTTTGTTTGTTTTTCCTCTGATGGGCAAGGCTGAGTGAGGTGGTAATCCTGTCTGCTGATGATTGGGTTTGTATTTTTGTTTTGTTTGTTGTTTAGATGAGGCGTCCTGCACAGGGTGCTGCTGGTGGTTGGGTGATGCTGGGTCTTGTATTCCAGTGGTTCCCTTGTGTGAGTTCTCACTATCTGATGCTCCCTAGGGTTAGTTCTCTGGTAGTCTAGGGTCTTGGAGTCAGTGCTCCCACTCTGAAGGCTCAGGGCTTGATCTCTGGTCAGGAACAAAGATTCACAAGTGGTTTGTTATGGCATTAAGTGAGATTAAAACAAATACCCCAAAAAGAAACCAAAGATGAACCCCAGACAAATGGCAGTTACAAAATCAGGAAAATAATAATTAAAATAATGGAATATACACATATACATATACACCCATGAGCAAAGTCAAAACAGTCCAACAAAAATAAAGTACAGTAGATTGACCTGGCAAACAAAGGAAATCAAAAATTATATTTACCAGTTAAGAACAAAACTAACTAAAGCACAAACTGGAAAACAAAACTAAAGCAAGGTGCCAAGTGGGGAATAAAGCAATGAAAATAAAACTAACAAATATGTTGAGAGGAAAGGAAAGAAAGAAAAAAAGAAAGAAAGATAGATATGCAAAGTTAAATAGAGGCAGATAAAGAAGATTTATATACATTAAAGATTAACTGCAAGGGGAAAAGAATAGTAGGAAAAGTAAACAAAGGAATAAATGTAGAAAAAATGGTATGTTTAAAAAATTAAATTAAAAACAGAAAAGAAAAAAGAAAAAGAACTCCACAGAACTGCAAAAGCCCAAAGTAGAGGTTTATAACAGCAATAAAAAAATGTGACTGAGAAAAAAAAAAGCTCAAAAGCTTAATTAGATTTCATAGTGCCAATAAAATTGACAACTACAAGGGGGAGGGAAGGGGAAAAAAAAGAAAAAAAATCCAAAAGAATCTACAGAACAAAACAAAACATAACAATAATATTCATATTCATATATGAACATTCATATTTAATATTCACATACATATTCAATATACTATTCATATTCAAAACATAAGAATAATAAAAAATTTTTTGAGTCACTGCTGCCAGAGTCCTCTCCCGCGCTGGGAGTCACAGTCCACCTCCCCTCCCCAGGATGCCCTCCAGCACGGTGCTGGTCTCTGGACCTGCTGTGGGGCAGCTCAGATTCTAATCCAGTCCTACTCCTCTCTGTTCTTGCCTCCAATGTGCACAGCTATCAGAACTAGCGTGTTTTCTCTTGTGGGAGCTCTCAGTGTCCTTTTATATATTCCATAGACACAGAGTCTGCCTAGTTGATCGTGTGGATTTAATCTGCAGCTTGTACAGCTGGTGGGAAGGTTTTGGGTCTTCTTCCTTAGCCACACTGCCCCTGGGTTTCAACTGTGGTTTTATTTCCACCTCTGCATGTGGGTCGTCCACTGGGGTTTGCTCCTGAGGCTGCCCTGGAGGACTTGGGTTTGCCCCTGTGAGGGCCAGGTGTGGAGGTGGTGCAGCTGCTTGGGTCACAGGGGTTCTGGCAGCACCAGGTACTCAGGGGAGTTGGCGGCTAGGGCAGCAGGAAATATAGTGCTCTAGAAGGGTATGGCAACCAGTATGGCCAGTACACTCCAGTATTCTTGCCTGGAGAATGCTCCTGACAGAGAAGCCTGGCAGGCCATGGTCTACAGGGTCGCAAGGAGTTGGAAACACCTGAAGCAACCCTGCATGCATAGATGCAAGACTTTTTTTTTTGCCTGTGGCAGCTCTGCCCCAGTGAGGGTTGAGCATGAAGGTGGCACAGCTGCTTGGCTTGCGGGGACCCTGGCGGTGCCAAGTGTGCAGGGACATGGACTGCCTCCGCTGCAGGAGTTATGGCCCTATCAGTCTTTTCTTGAGCCTCTCGTAGCTGGCGCTCAGAAGGCCTCTTTGGCCCGTCTTTCTCCATAGCTCCGCCTGCTATGCTTAGAGCGCTCCCTTGCCTGGGGTCCTTCTCTGCTGTTTGGTGTGTCAGGCACATAGAGGGACCCCCTGGCCGGGGTCCTACTCTGTAGATGGGCACGTCAGGCACTTAAAGGGGGTAGGACCCTGGCCGGGGTCCTACTCTGTAGATGGGCACGTCAGGCACTTAAAGGGGGTAGGACCCTGGCCGGGGTCCTACTCTGTAGATGGGCACGTCAGGCACTTAAAGGGGGTAGGACCCTGGCCGGGGTCCTACTCTGTAGTTCAGTGGTCAGGCGTTTGATGGGCCAGCCTCTCTATTGTTCAGCTGCCCATGCTGGCGTGTGGGGAGAGAGGCTATGGTGATGGCTCCACCCCCTATGCATGACTCAGCAGTATCGCCTTGCTTCCATGGCTGCCCAGCTTTCCTCCACAGGCATTTCCCACCACAGTCTCCTCCCTCACATCCCCTCATCTGTCTCTCCGCAGTCAACAGCAGCCCTTGCCCTGGGATTGCTCCACAATCCCTAAACTCCAGCTCCCAGCTGCTGCGCCTTCCAGGGGACCTGCGCCCCTGTCTGGGGTATGTATGGCTGCAGCAAGGACTGTCTGATTCTCATTCCGTTTAGGCTGCCACAGATCAGCTGTTTCACTCTCAGCCTTAAATGTTTCTCCTCTGACTCAGACAATTGCCCTGATGTGGGGATCGGACCCCTGCTTCAGTTCCCCCACCTGCTGAGGGCAGGTCCAGTCCTACTAACACTCCTGTTTTTCCCCCTAGTTCCTTCATCCTACCGAGTTTTGCGTGGTTCTATATATTCTTTTCCACTGGTCAGGTCCTCCTGTCCACTCTCAGCTGGTGTTCTGCATGCACTTCTGTGTCTGAAGGTGTGTTCCTGATGTATCCATGGAGAGAGATGTACTCCACATCCACCTACTCCTCTGCCATCTTGTTCTCTCCTGTTTTTAACCTTTTTTCTCGGTAACTTTTAACTATTTTTCTCTGGAAATAAATTCTTTCAGGTAGGTTGGTGGTTAAAGTCTGCCTTTTGTTAAGTCTTTCATCTTAATTTGGCTACAATTTCATCAGTGTCAGTAGATCAGGAACTGAGTCATAAATGGACTTTGAATGCAGACCTAATTCTAGAAAAATATGTTTATGTGTTAGACTCCTGTCCTTTAATAGGATCATTTAAGTTATTGAAGCTGAAGCTCCAATAATTTGGCCACCTGATGTGAAGAACTGACTCATTGGAAAAGACCCTGATGCTGGGAAAGATTGAAGGCAGGAGGAGAAGGGGACAACAGAGGATGAGATGTTTGGATGGCATCACTGACTCAATGGACATGAGTTTGAGCAAGCTCCAGGAGTTAGTGATGGACAGGGAAGCCTGGTGTGCTGCAGTCCATGGAGTCACAAAGAGTTGGACATGACTGAGCAACTGAACTGAACTGAAGTTATTCCCTGTATGAAAGTGAAGTGAAAGTCACTCAGTCGTGTCCGACTCTTTGTGACCCCATGGACTATACAGTCCATGGAACTCTCCAGGCCAGAATACTGGAATGGGTAGCCTTTCCTTTCTCCAGGGGATCTTCCCAACCCAGGGTTCGAACCCAGCTCTCCTGCATTGCAGGCAGATTCTTTACCAGCTGAGTCATAGGGGAAGTTCTGTATAGTCAAATCTTTATTTTCCAAACAACATCCCAGAGTAGTTGACTATGCAGAAGAAGTGAAACTTGTTTCCTCAGCGGCCATGACTGTGGGATCTTAGTTCCCTGACCAGGGA
>NW_027224507.1:0-19741 GCF_023699985.2 Odocoileus virginianus | reverse complement strand
AGAAGTTTTTGTAGTCTTCATAGAACCATTAAACTTCAGCTCTTCAGCATTACTGATTGGGCATATGTTTTTCATATGCTTAGGTAATTCCATGATCTATAAGGTTGGTTTTATTTAACAAAATAATCTAGTTGGTTTTTCAAGAGGTTTGCATCAAGTAACACATTAAGAATTATTACTACTTCCCTGTTTTTTTTTTTTTAACTCTATATTTAAGAAATCGGTAACCACAAGTCTGTTCTATACATCTGAGTCTCTTTTTCTGTTTTGCACATAGGGAAACTTCCCAAATTTTCTAAATTCCATATCATGTGTTAGTATACTGTAATGGTCTTTATCTTTCGGGCTTCCCTTCACCTTTAATGGCTCCAGTTTCACCCATCAAATTAAACTGTTTCAAATGAATTCTTTTTAATGGCTGAGTAATATTCCATGGTGTATATGTACCACAGCTTCCTCATCCATTCGTCTGCTGATGGGCATCTAGGTTGCTTCCATGTCCTGGCTATTATAAACAGTGCTGCGATGAACATTGGGGTGCACGTGTCTCTTTCAGATCTGGTTCCCTTGGTGTGTATGCCCAAAAGTGGGATTGCTGGGTCATATGGCAGTTCTATTTCCAGCTTTTAAAGAAATCTCCACACTGTTTTCCATAATGGCTGTACTAATTTGCATTCCCACCTTCAGTGTAAGAGGGTTCCCTTTTCTGCACACCCTCTCCAGCGTTTATTGCTTGTAGACCTTTGGATAGCAGCCATCCTGATTGACGTGTAATGGTACCTCATTGTGGTTTTGATTTGCATTTCTCTGATAATGAGTGATGTTGAACATCTTTTCATGTGTTTGTTAGCCATCTGTATGTCTTCCTTGGAGAAATGTCTATTTAGTTCTTTGGCCCATTTTTCGACTGGGTCATTTATTTTTCTGGAGTTGAGCTGGAGGAGTTACTTGTATATTTTTGAGATTAATCCTTTGTCTGTTGCTTCGTTTGCTATTATTTTCTCCCAATCTGAGGGCTGTCTTTTCACCTTGCTTATAGTTTCCTTTGTTGTGCAAAAGCTTTTAAGTTTCATAAGGTCCCATTTGTTTATTTTTGCTTTTGTTTCTAAAATTCTGGGATGTGGGTCATAGAGGATCCTGCTGTGATTTAACCTGGAGAGTGTTTTGCCTATGTTCTCCTCTAGGAGTTTTATATTTTCTGGTCTTACATTTAGATCTTTAGTCCATTTTGAGTTTATTTTTGCGTATGGTGTTAGAAAGTGTTCTAGTTTCATTCTTTTACAGGTGGTTGACCAGTTTTCCCAGCACCACTTGTTAAAGAGGTTGTCTTTTTTCCATTGTATATCCTTGCCTCATTTGTCGAAGATAAGGTGACCATAGGTTCGTGGATTTATCTCTGGGCTTTCTATTCTGTTCCATTGATCTATATTTCTGTCTTTGTGCCAGTACCATACTGTCTTGATGACTGTGGCTTTGTAGTATAGTCTGAAGTCAGGCAGATTGATTCCTCCAGTTCCATTCTTCGTTCTCAAGGTTACTTTGGCTATTCAAAGATTTTTGTAATTCCATACAAATTATGAAATTATTTGTTCTAGTTCTGTGAAAAATACCTTTGGTAGTTTGCTAGGGATTGCATGAATCTATATATTGCTTTGGGTAGTATAGTCATTTTGACAATATTGATTCTTCCAATCCATGAACATGGTATATTTCCCCATCCGTTTGTGTCCTCTTTGATTTCTTTCATCAGAGTTTTATAGTTTTCTATGTATAGGTCTTTTGTTTCTTTAGGTAGATATACGCCTAAGTATTTTATTCTTTTTGTTGCAATGGTGAATGATATTGTTTCCTTAATTTCTCTTTCTGTTTTCTCATTGTTAGTGTATAAGAATGCAAGAGATTTCTGTGTGTTAATTTTATATCCTGCAACTTTACTATATTCGTTGATTAGCTCTAGTAATTTTCTGGTAGTCTTTGGGGATTTTTATGTAGAGGATCATGTCATCTGCAAACAGAGAGTTTCACTTCTTTTCCCATATGGATTCCTTTTACTTCTTTTTCTGCCCTGATTCCTGTGGCCAACACTTCCAAAACTATGGTGAATAGCAGTGGTGAGAGTGGGCACCCTTGTCTTGTTCCTGATTTCAGGGGAAATGCTTTCAATTTTTCACCATTGAGGGTGATGCTTGCTGTGGGTTTGTCATATATAGCTTTTATTATGTTGAGGTATGTTCCTTCTAATTCCTGCTTTCTGGAGAGTTTTAATCATAAATGGATGTTGAATTTTATCAAAGGCTTTTTCTGCATCTATTGAGATAATCATATGGTTTTTATCTTTCACTTTGTTAATGTGGTGTATTACATTGATTTGCAGATATTAAAGAATCCTTGCATTCCTGGGATAAATCCCACTTGGTCATGGTGTATGATTTTAATATGTTGTTGGATTCTGTTTGCTAGAATTTGGTTAAGGATTTTTGCATCTATGCTCATCAGTGATATTGGCCTGTAGTTTTCTTTTTTTTTGCGGCATCTTTGTCTGGTTTTGGGATTAGGGTGATGGTGGCCTCATAGAATGAGTTTGGAAGTTTACCTTCTTCTGCAATTTTCGGGAAGAGTTTGAGTAAGATGGCTCAATTTAATTTAGCTCTTCTCTAAATTTTTGGCAGAATTCAGCTGTGAAGCCATCTGGTCCTGGGCTTTTGTTTGCTGGAAGACTTCTGATTACAGTTTCGATTTCCGTGCTTGTGATGGGTTTGTTAAGATCTTCTGTTTCTTCCTGGTTCAGTTTTGAAAAGGTATACTTCTCTAAGAACTTGTCCATTTCTTCCAAGTTGTCCATTTTATTGGCATAGAGCTGCTGGTAGTAGTCTCTTATGATCCTTTGTATTTCAGTGTTGTCTGTTGTGATCTCTCCATTTTCGTTTTTAATTTTGTTAATTTGGTTCTTCTCCCTTTGTTTCTTAGTGAGTCTTGCTAATGTTTTGTCAAAACTGGAGCCCATTATACAGAGCGAAGTAAGCCAGAAGGATAAAGACCATTACAGTCAATTTTGTTTATTTTTCAAAAAACCAGCTTTTAGCTTTGTTGATTTTTGCTATGGTCTCTTTTGTTTCTTTTGCATTTATTTCTGCCCTAATTTTTAAAATTTCTTTCCTTCTACTAACCCTGGGTTCTTCTTTTCTTCCTTCTCTAGTTGCTTTAGATGTAGAGTTAGGTTTTTTATTTCACTTTTTTCTTGTTTCTTGAGGTAGCCCTGTAATGCTATGAATCTTCCCCTTAGCACTGCTTTTACAGTGTCCCATAGGTTTTGGGTTGTTGTGTTTTCATTTTCATTCATTTCTATGCATATTTTTATTTCTTTTTTATTTCTTCTATGATTTGTTGGTTATTCAGAAGCGTGTTGTTTAGCCTCCATATGTTTGAATTTTTAATAATTTTTTTCCTGTAATTGAGATCTAATCTTACTTCACTGTGGTCAGAAAAGGTGACTGGAATGATTTCAATTTTTTTGAATTTACCAAGGCTAGATTTATGCCTCATGATATGATCTATTCTGGAGAAGGTTCCGTGTGCACTTGAGAAGGTGAAGTTGATTGTTTTGGGGTGAAACATCCTATAGATGTCAATTAGGTCTAGCTGGTCCATTGTGTCCTTTAAAGTTTGTGTTTCCTTGTTCATTTTTTGTTTAGTTGATCTATCCATAGTTGTGAGTGGGGTATTAAGGTCTCCTACTATTATTGTGTTGCTATTAATTTCCTCTTTCATACTCGTTAGCATTTGCCTTACATATTGCGGTGCTCCTATGTTGGGTGCATATATGTTTATAATTGTTATATCTTCTTCTTGGATTGATCCTTTGATCATTATGTAGTGTCCTTCTTTGTCTCTTTTCACAGCCTTTATTTGAAAGTCTATTTTATCTGATATGAGTATTGCGACTCCTGCTTTCTTTTGGTTTCTGTTTGCGTGGAATATTTTTTCCCAGCCCTTCACTTTTAGTCTGCATATGTCCCTTGTCTTGAGGTGGGTCTCTTGTAGACAACATATATAGGAGTCTTGCTTTGGTATCCATTCAGCCATCCTTTGTCTTTTGGTTGGGGCATTCAACCCATTTACATTTAAGGTAATTATTGATAGGTATGGTCCCGTTGCCATTTATTTTCTTGTTTGGGGTTCACGTTTATACCACCTTTCTGTGTTTCCTGTCTAGAGAAGATCCTTTAGTATTTGTTGAAGAGCTGGTTTGGTGGTGCTGAATTCTCTCAGCTTTTGCTTGTCTGTAAAGCTTTTGAGTTCTCCTTCATATCTGAATGAGATCCTTGGTGGGTAGAGTAATCTAGGTTGTAGGTTATTCTCTTTCATTACTCTAAGTATATCCTGCCATTCCCTTCTGACCTGGAGGGTTTCTATTGATAGATCAGCTGTTACCCTTATGGGAATCCCCTTGTGTGTTATTTGTTGTTTTTCCCTTGCTGCTTTTAATATTTGTTCTTTGTGTTTGATCTTTGTTAATTTGATTAATATGTGTCTTGGGGTGTTTCACCTTGGGTTTATCCTGTTTGGGACTCTCTGGGTTTCTTGGACTTGGGTGGCTATTTCCTTCCCCATTTTAGGGAAGTTTTCAGCTATTATCTCCTTGAGTAACTTCTCATGGCCTTTCTTTTTGTCTTCTTCTTCTGGGACTCCTATGATTCGAATGTTGGGGTGTTTCACATTGTCCCAGAGGTCCCTGAGATTGTCCTCATTTCTTTTGATTCTTTTTTCTTTTTTCCTCTCTGCTTCACTTATTTCCACCATTTTATCTTCTAACTCACTTATCCTATCTTCTGTCTCTGTTATTCTACTCATGGTTCCCTCCAGAGTGTTTTTGATCTCATTTATTTCATCATTAATTTTAATTGACTTTTAAAAATTTCTTCTAGGTCCTTGTTAAACATTTCTTGCATCTTCTCAATCTTTGTCTCCAGGTTATTTATTTGTAACTCCATTTTGTTTTCAAGATTTTGGATCATTTTTATTATCATTATTCTAAATTCTTTTTTCAGGTAGATTCCCTATTTCCTCCTCTTTTGTTTGACTTAGTGGGCTTTTTTTCATGTTCCTTTAGCTGTTGGGTATTTCTCTGCCTTTTCATCTTGTTAAGATTGCTGTGTCGGGAGTGGGCTTTCTGTATTCTTGTGGTCTGTGGTTCCTTTTTATTGCGAAGGTTTCACCCAGTGGGTGGGGTTGGACTATTGGTTTGTCAAGGTTTCCTGGTTAGGGAAGCTTGTGTCAGCGTTCTGGTGTGTGGGTTTCAATTTCTTCTCTCTGGAGTGCAATGGAGTGTCCAGTAATGAGTTTTGCGATGGGTCTATGTGTTAGGTGTGACTTTGGACAGCCTGTATGTTGACACTCGGGTCTATGTTCCTGAGTTGCTAAAAAATTTGCGTGGTATGTCTTGTACTGGAGCTTATTGGCTCTTGGGTAGTGGTTGGTTTTGGTGTAGGTATGGAGGCTTTTGGATGGTCTCTTATTCCTTAATGTTCCATGTAGTCAGGAGTTTTCTGGTTTTCTCAGGTTTTGGGCTTAAGTCTCATGCCTCTGGATTTCAGTTTTATTCTTCCAATAGTCTCACGACTTCTCCAACTATACAGCACTGATAATAAAACTCCTAGGTTAATGGTGAAAACATTCTCCACCGTGAGAGACAACCAGAGAGTTTCACAGAGTTACATGAAGAATAGGAGAGGGAGGAAGGAGATAGAGGTGAGCAGGACGAGAAAAAGGGGCCTCAAGAGTAGAGAGACAGATCTATGCAGTTATCTGTTCCCAAAGTGTTCTCCGTAGCCTAGACACCCACAAAGATTCAGAGAATTGGATTGGGAATAGAAGGGGAAAGGAGGAAATAGAGGTGTTCTGAGGTAGAAAACAGAGAGTCAAAAGTGGGAGAGTAATCACCACACTCCTGAAGAGAAATGGGAACTGAATATTGGATTCTTAAATGTCCAAAATTTATATCACATACTGGAAAACAAAGATTAAAAATCTAGTGTAGAGGTTAGACTCTTTGAAATACAATATTTAAAAACAAAAACAAAAACACACCAAAAAATTTAGGATTGTATATGAAATTCGTTTAAAAATAGGGTTTCTCTCTCTCACTCTCCCCCCCTTTTTTTTGGCAAGGTTATAGTGAAATGAAAATGAAAATTAATAAATAATAGAGGAGTATTAGAGGACTTTAAAAGGAAATAGGAGAGAAAAACAAGAAAAAGGAAAAAAAAAGAAAAAAAATTTTCCCCCTAATTAAAAAAATCGTAAAAATGTATGAAAATGAAAGTTGAGGAGTAATGTGGGAGTAATAGGGAATTTTAAAAGAAAATAAAAGAGAAAAAATAAAAATAAAAAAATGAAAAGAAAAAAGTTTTTTTTAATTAAAAAAATATATACATATATATCTAGGAATTTCTCTGGAGCTGTTGCTGTCAGTGTAGGTTCAGTTCAATTTCAGATAGCTCCTCTTTCCAGCTTATACTTCTCAATATCTGTAGTCCCCTTCCAGTGTAGTCGGTGTTACCTTCAGGAATTTTAATCTGTTGCACCGGTCCTTTCTGAAGCGGTTCCCTTTGTTTATTTGGCTTCTGTTTGCCATCTCTTCAGTGTCTAATTTCCGCCCTGACACAGGCGGGTGGAGGTGATCTCTTATTTAGGTTCGCTAGTTCAGTTCAGTCCTGCTACGGGGAGGGCGGGGCACTGCAGACAGATACCTCTCTGTATGGATAGCACTCACCATGTTCTGACCACACTGGGTTTGCCCCGCTCATGGGTGTCAGTGCTTTCCCCGTCTACACTGCTCAGGCTCCCGGCTGCTCTATATGGAGCGGGCCCTGAGTTGAGCGGTTCCAGTTTTTGGGTACTCCACAAAAGCGCGGATTCGGTTGCACCTGCGTTTTGTGCCTTCCCCGGCCTGAGTGGTTCAGGCAGCCAGGGGCTTGGGCGCACTCTCCCCGGATGCGGCATGCCTTTTCCCTCCACAGTGAGTGGCTCAGGCAGCCAGAGGCTTGGGCACAATCTCCCCGGGAACGGCGCGCTTTTTCCCTCCGTGGCCCCAGCGCGCGCCATCAGTTGGATCTCAGGAAGTCTTTAGAAAGGAACCGGGCGCCTGTTTGCAGTGTGGGATGGGGTGGCTTCTCAGGGGCTGAGTTTGCCCTTTTCCCCTCCCCCCTGCCTCCTACCTCCAGCGGGGATGGGCCGGCTCTTCTCTGGAGTTTCTCAGTCCCTTTGTTTTGCGAACCACTGGCAGTGTGTTCGGGCCGGTTAATTTTGTCCCTTGCTATCCCACAGTTTAAAAAAGCTCCCTCTGATTGCTCTCAGGGCCTTCGGGCCGGTCCTTACCCTAAGCAATGCCGCCCGCTCCTCTCCGTTCTGCCCCCGCTTGTTGGTGGCGGGTGCTGGTGTCTGGGGTACTTTTCTGCTGGGAGTTGCTTTTAGGCACGTAATCTGTGGGCCTTATTTAATTTTTCCTTCCAGTTAGGTTGCTGAAAACTTCCCACAGTCCCGCCAGTGCGAGGGTTTCCTGGTGATTGGAAACTTCCTCTATTAAGACTCTCTTCCCAGGACAGATCTCCGTCTGTAGCTCTTTTGACTCCCTTTTTATCTTTTATGTTTTGTCCTACCTCCCTTCGAAGACAATGGGCTGCTTTTCTGGGCGCCTGATGTCCTCTGCTAGCGATCAGAAGTTGTTTTGTGAAATTTGATCAGCATTCATATGTTCTTTCGATGAATTTGTAGGGGAGAAAGTGGTCTCCCCGTCCTATTCCTCCGCCATCTTGGTTCCTCCTCATCTATAGTGATTTTGAAGCTCCAAAAAGGCAAAGCCTGTCACTGCTCCCCCATCTATTTGCCATGAAGTGGTGGGACCAAAAGCCATGATCTTCAGTTATTGAATGTTCACGTTGAAGCCAGCCTTTTCACTCTCCTCTTTCACTTTGATCAAGAGTCTATTTAGTTTCTCTTCACTTTCTGCTGTAATGGTGGTGTCATCCATATATCTCTGGTTGTGGATATTTCTCCTGGCAAACTTGATTCCAGATTGTACTTCATCCAGCCTGGCATGTCACAGGAAACTCCAATATTTTGGCCACCTGATACAAAGAGCTGATTCCTTTGAAAAGATCCTGATGTTGGGACAGATTGAAGGGTAGAAGGGATGACAGAGGATGAGATGGTTGATTGGTGTCATCACCCAATGATTAGGAGTTTGGGTAAATTCCAGGAGTTGGTGATGGACAAGGAGGCCTGACTGGCTGCGGCTCAATGGGTCACAAAGAGTTGGACATGACTGAGCAACTGAATTGAATTGAACAGAACTGAATCTGCATTTAATAGGGTGATGATACACAGCCTTGATGTACTACTTTCACCCACTTTGGAACCAGTCCATTGTTCCATATCCATATAACTGCTGCTTCTTGACCTGCATAGAGGTTTCTCAGGAGGCAGTTCAGGTAGTACCATATCCTTCTCTTGAAGAATTTTCCACAGTTTTTTGTGTTCCACAAGTCAAAGGTTTTGGCATAGTCAATAAAGCAATGGATTTTTTATTTTTTTTTATTTTCTGGAACTCGCTTGTTTTTTTGAGCACATAATGGGTGTAAGCAATTTGATCTCTTGTTTCTCTGCTTTTTCTAAGTCCAGCTTGAACCTCTGGAAATTCTTCATTTTCATACTGTTGAAACCCTCCTTGGAGAATTATGGGCATTACATTGCGCTCTATATATGAGATGAGTGCAATTGTGTATTAGTTCAAACTGTCTTTGGCATTGCCTTTCTTTGGGAATGCAAAGAAAATTGACCTTTGGTCCTGAGGCCACTGCTGAGTTTTCCAAATTTGCCTGAATATTGAGTGTAGCACTTTCACAGCATCATATTTTAGGATTTTAAATAACTCAACTGGATATCTGTAACCTCCACCAGATTTGGTCTCACTAATGCTTCTTAAGGTCTCCTTGACTTTACATTCCAGGATGTCTAGGTCTAGGTAGTGATGACAACATCGTGATTATCTGTGTCATGAAGATTTTCTTTGGGTAATTCTTCTGTATATTCTTGCCCCCTCTTATATCTTCTGCTTCTCTCCAGTTCAGTTCAGTTCAGTTCAATTCAGTCGCTCAGTCATGTCCAACTCTTTGTGACCCCATGAATCGCAGCATGCCAGGCCTCCCTGTCCATCACCAACTCCCGGAGTTTACTCAAACTCATGCCCATCGAGTCGGTGATGCCTCAAATTCAAGCCCATCGAGTCAGTGATACCATCCAGCCATCTCATCCTCTGTCGTCCCCTGCGCCTCCTGCCCCCAATCCCTCCCAGCATCCGGGTCTTTTCCTATGAGTCAACACTTCACATGAGGTGGCCAAAGTATTGGAGTTTCAGCTTCAGCATCAGTCCTTCCAATGAACACCCAGGACTGATATCCTTTAGGATGGACTGTTTGGATCTCCTTGCAATCCAAGGGACTCTCAAGAGTCTTCTCCAACACCACAGTTCAAAAGCATGAATTTTTTGGTGCCCAGCTTTCTTCACAGTACAGCTCTCACATCCATACACGACCACTGGAAAAACCATAGCCTTGACTAGACAGACCTTTGTTGGTAAAGTAATGTCTCTGCTTTTTAATATGCTATCTAGGTTGGTCATCACTTTCCCTCCAAGGAGCAAGCATCTTTTAATTTCAGGGCTGCAATCACCATCTGCAGTGATTTTGGAGCCCTAAAAAATGAAGTCTAACACTGCTGCCACTGTTTCCCCATCTATTTCCCATGAAGTGATGGGGCCAGATGCCATAGTCTTAGTTTTCTGAATGTTAAGCTTTAAGCCAACTTTTTCACTCTCCTCTTTCACTTTCATCAAGAGGCTTTTTAGTTCCTCTTCATTTTCTGCCATAAGGGTGGTGTCATCTGCATATCTGAGGTTATTGATATTTCTCCCGGCAATCTTGATTCCAGCTTGTGCTTCTTCCAGCCCAGCGTTTCTCATGATGTACTCTGCATATAAGTTAAATAAGCAGGGTGACAATATATAGCCTTGATGTAATCCTTTTCCTATTTGGAACCAGTCTGATGTTCCATGTCCAGTTCTCACTGTTGCTTCCCGAGCTGCATACAGGTTTCTCAAGAGGCAGGTCAGGTGGTCTGGTATTCCCACCTCTTTCAGAATGTTTCACAGTTCATTGTGATCTACACAGTAGAAGGCTTTGGTGTAGTCAATAAAACAGAAATAGATGTTTTTCTGGAACTCTTTTGCTTTTCTGATGATCCAGCGGATATTGGTAATTTAATCTCTGGTTCCTCTGCCTTGTCTAAAACCAGCCACTTGTTATGAAAGAGTGACTCACTGTAAAAGACCTAGATACTGAAAAGACTGAAGACAATAGGAGAATTGGAGGACCGAGAATGAGATGGTTGAAGGGCATCATCTTTTTCTAAAGATAGGCAAGAGAGATACTGCATCACCACTTGATGAACATGCGATTGAGCAATCTCTGGGAGTTTTTGATGAACAGATAAGCCTGGCATGCTGCAGTCCATAGGGTCACAAAGAGTCAGATGAATGAGGGATGGAAGTAAATTGAACTGGATGCTGGTGGGCTGTTTGCATGAAGGGATCCTGGGACAATGTGAGACATTCATGCCCCTGACAGCAGTTCAGAGCCTTCTGCTTTTAAGGCTTAGGGACCAGGGAATAGTGGTTCTCCCAAAGATGTCCCATTGCTTGAGCCAAAAATCCTGACCTGAATGCCTTCCTTTCTCTGGGGCCCCATCCTTGGCTGTGGATGGCAGAGAGGCAGTGTCTGTCTGCACCTGAGAGATGGCTCTGAAAGTCTGCCTGGAGTAAAATCTCTGATTTCGTCACGGTAATCCTGA
This sequence comes from Odocoileus virginianus, assembly GCF_023699985.2. Classification (NCBI taxonomy): domain Eukaryota; kingdom Metazoa; phylum Chordata; class Mammalia; order Artiodactyla; family Cervidae; genus Odocoileus; species Odocoileus virginianus. The sequence continues at coordinate 8,836 of NW_027224507.1, read as the reverse complement.
ATGAGATGTGCACCATGAGACTCTCACAGGGACCCTGGATTTTAAGTGGGCATCTGGATGTCCCCCAGCCCAAATTTTAGCTGTGTTCTTGGTTCATGAACTCCATAGGCTAGCAAGCAAGCAGGGATCCTGAGCTATAGGCAGATCTACCACAGCCTGATGAGGGCATCAGAAAGAGAGCCTTGGCATTTAGCAAGTTAGCGAGGCCTGGCCTGGAACCAAGCCCTCTTGGAGCATTTGGGAGAAGAATGCCACTTTCTGCACAATGGAGCCATGAGCTGGGGGCCCAGGGCAGGCAGGCTCTGCAGGGTGTGATCTGTGTGGGGTCTGTGTGTATGTGTGGGTAGAAGTAAACTGTAGTGCTGCCAAAAAGGGAAGTCACCTGACCATTTTGACCTCACATTCAGTGCCTAGTTTCAGCAGAGGCCATTTGAATTTATATGCACCTTCTTAATATTGGTTCAAACAAAGCCGGTCACATTCTCTTTGGCCTTTTGGAGACCTCAATTTGGCTTTTCCCTGCTACAGGGAGACAACTTTGGGGAGTAAACAGAAACAACTCCAAACAGACTATTACACAGTTAGGAGGAACAGAAGCACCTCTCTGAGAAGGTCTTAGGCCTGAGTGAGTACTGAGCCTGCCATAAGGGCATGGCACTGACAAGGAATGATTTTGAGAGATAGGTGCTGAAATGGGGTGTTCAAAGTCAGTACAGTCTAAAACATGTTGCTATTTCTCGTGTGGTTCCTGGAAGGAAAGCACATGGAATGGAATCATGTAAATGTCTTTGGCACTGTGTCATTGACAATGTGATGGGAGAGTACAGAATAGCACCCATGATTCAGCTATTCACCACGAGCACTTCCAGCCCACCCAACTCTGCAGGACAGTCCTCCCCCAGAGCATCTCCCAACACTTTGCAAGCTTCCAGGATAAAGAGTAGAGATAGAACAGGACACAAACTTGACTCATGGGTGAATGGAAGAAATCAACTGGAGAAAATGAGAGGTTCTTACAGAAGTCTGTTATCCTGGACAAGCAAAGCTATATTTCTGCATCTGTGAAAATTTCCTTTTAGGCTTGTGTGTATGTGTGTGTGTGCCCACCGTTACAAATGCACATGTGAGTTGTCAGAACTGGTCTGACTGAGAGAAGAAAAAATGAACACCAAAAAAACAAACAAACTTGTGTAAACTACAACAACCATAGGGCAGTAGAAGCCCTGACACCAGGGAATTAAGCCCAAGGATGTCACCAAGAAGTCCCCCCCCCCCATTTATTTTTATTAGTTGGAGGCTAATTACTTTACAATATTGTAGTGGTTTTATCATACACTGGCACAAATCAGCCATGGATTTACATGTATTCCCCATCCCATTCCCCCTCCCACCTCCCTCTCCCACCTCCCTCTCCACCCGATCCCTCTGGGTCTTCCCAGTGCACCAGGCCTGAGCACTTTCCCATGCATCCAACCTGGGCTGGTGATCTGTTTCACCCTAGATAATATACATGTTTTCATGCTGTTCTTTTGGAACATCCCACCCTCACCTTCTCCCACAGAGTCCAGTGGGACTCTGTGTACAGTCTGTTCTGTACATCTGTGTCTCTTTTTCTGTTTTGCATATAGGGTTATCGTTGCATCTTTCTAAATTCCATATATATGTCTTAGTATACTGTATTGGTCTTTATCTTTCTGGCTTACTTTACTCTGTATAATGGGCTCCTGTTTCAACCATCTCATTAGAACTGATTAAAATGAATTCTTTTTAATGGCTGAGTAATATTCCATGGTGTATATATACCACAGCTCCCTTATCCATTCATCTGCTGATGGGCATCTAGGTTGCTTCCATGTCCTGGCTATTATAAAAGGTGCTGTGATGAACGTTGGGGTGTATGTGTCTCTTTCAGATCTGGTTTCCTCGGTGTGTATGCCCAGAAGTGGGATTGCTGGGTCATATGGCAGTTCTATTTCCAGCTTTTTAAGAAATCTCCACACTGTTCTCCGTAGAGGCTGTACTAGTTTGCATTTCCACCGACAGTGGTCTTCCTTTTTCTCCACACCCTCTCCAGCATTTATTGCTTGTAGATTTTGGATAGCAGCCATCCTGACTGGCGTGTAATGGTACCTCAATGTGGTTTTGATTTGCATTTCTCTGAAAATGAGTGATGTTGAGCATCTTTTTGTGTGTTTGCTAGCCATCTGTATGTCTTTGGAGAAATGTCTGTTTAGTTTTTTGGCCCATTTTTGATTGGGTTATTTATATTTTTGGAATTGAGCTGTAGGTGTTGCTTGTATATTTTTGAGATTAATCCTTTGTCTGTTGCTTCATTTGCTATTATTTTCTCCCAATCTGAGGGCTGTCTTTTCACCTTGCTTATAGTTTTCTTTGTTGTGCAAAAGCTTTTAAGTTTCATTAGGTCCCATTTGTTTATTTTTGCTTTTATTTCCAATATTCTGGGGAGTGGGTCATATATAGAGGATCCTGCTGTGATTTAACTTGGAGAGTGTTTTGCCTCTGTTCTCCTCTAGGAGTTTTATATTTTCTGGTCTTACATTTAGAGCTTTAATCCATTTTGAGTTTATTTTTGTTTATGGTGTTAGAAAGTGTTCTAGTTTCATTTTGTTACAAGTGATTGATCAGCTTTCCCAGCACCACTTGTTAAAGAGGTTGTCTTTTTTCTATTGTATATTCTTGCCTCCTTTGTCGAAGATAAGGTGCCCATGGGTTCATGGTTTTATCTCTAGGCTTTCTATTCTGTTCCATTGATCTATATTTCTGTCTTTGTGCCAGTACCATACTGTCTTGATGACTGTGGGCTTGTAGTAGAGTCTGAAGTCAGGCAGGTTGATTCTTCCAGTTCCATTTTTCTTTCTTAAGATCACTCTGGCTATTCGAGGTTTTTGTATTTCCATACAAATTGTGAACTTATTTGTTTTAGTTTTGTGAAAAATACCGTTGGTAGCTTGATAGGAATTGCATTGAACCTATAGATTGCTTTGAGTAGTCCAGTCATTTTGACATTGTTGATTCTTCCAATCCATGAACACGGTTTATTTCTCCATCTGTTTATGCCCTCTTTGATTTCTTTCTTCAGTGTTTTATAGTTTTCTATGCATAGGTCTTTTGTTTCTTTAGGTAGATATATTCCTAAGTATTTTATTCTTTTTGTTGCAATGGTGAATGATATTGTTTCCTTAATTTCTCTTTCTGTTTTCTCATTGTTAGTGTACAGGAATGCAAGGGATTTATGTGTGTTAATTTTGTATCTTGCAACTTTACTATATTCATTGATTAGCTCTAGTAATTTTCTAGTAGATTCTTTAGGGTTTTCTATGTAGAGGATCATGTCATCTGGAAACAGTGAGAGATTCACTTCTTTCTGCTCTAATTGCTGTGGCCAACATTTCCAAAACTATGTTGAATAGTAATGATGAGAGTGGGCACCCTAGTCTTGTTCCTGATTTTAGGGCAAATGCTTTCAATTTTTCACCATTGAGGGTAATGCTTGCTGTGGGTTTGTCATATATACCTTTTATGATGTTGAGGTGTGTTCCTTCTCTGCCTGCTTTCTGGAGAGTTTTAGTCATAAATGGATATTGAATTTTGTCAAAGGCTTTTTCTGCATCTATTGAGATAATGATATGGTTTTTATTTTTCAACTTCTTAGTGTGGTGTATCACACTGATTGAGCTGTGGTTATTGAAGAATCCTTGCATTCCTGGGATAAAGCCCACTTGGTCATGATGTATGATTTTTTTGATATATTGTTGGATTCTGTTTGCTAGAATTTTGCTAAGGATTTTTTTTTTTTTGCATCTATGTTCATCAGTGATATTGGCCTATAGTTTTCTTTTTTTGTGTGGTATCTTTGTCTGGTTTTGGAATAGGGTGATGATGGCCTCATAGAATGAGTTTGGAAGTTTACCTTCTTCTGCAATTCTCTGAAAGAGTTTGAGTAAGATAGGTGCTAGCTCTTCTCTGAATTTTTGGTAGAATTCAGCTGTGAAGCCATCTGGTCCTGGGCTTTTGTTTGCTGGAAGATTTCTGATTACAGTTTCAATTTCCATGCTTGTGATGGGTCTGTTAAGATCTTCTATTCCTTTCTGGTTCAGTTTTGGATAGTTGTGTTTTTCTAAGAATTTGTCCATTTCTTCCAAGTTGCCCATTTTATTGGCATATAGCTGCTGGCAGTAGTCTCTTATGATCCCTTGTATTTCACTTTAGTCTGTTGTGATCTCTCCATTTTCATTTCTAATTTTTTTAATTTGGTTCTTCTCTTTGTTTCTTAATGAGTCTTGCTAACGGTTTGTCAATTTTGTTTATTTTTTCAAGAAACCAGCTTTTAGCCTTGTTGATTTTTGCTATGGTCTCTTTAGTTTCTTTTGCATTTATTTCTGCCCTATTTTTAAGATTTCTTTCCTTCTACTAACCCTGGGGTTCTTCATTTCTTCCTTCTCTAGTTGCCTTATGTGTAGAGATAGGTTATTTTTTTGACTTTTTTCTTGTTTCTTGAGGTAAGCCTGTAATGCTATGAACCTTCCCGTTAGCATTGTTTTACAGGGTCACATAGGTTTTGGGTTGTTGTGTTTTCATTTTCATTCATCTCTATGAATATTTTGATTTCTTTTTTGATTCCTTCTATGATTTGTTGGTTATTCAAAAGTGTGTTATATAGCCCTAAAGGACATCAGTCCTGGACTGATGTTGAAGCTGAAACTCCTGTACTCTGGTTACCTGAGGTGAAGAACTGACTCACTGTAAAAGACCCTGATCCTGGAAAGATTTAAGGCAGGAGGAGGGGACAACAGAGGATGAGATTGTTTGATATCATCACTGACTCAATGGAGATGAGTTTGAGGACACTCCAGTAGTTCGTGAAGGACAGGGTGGCCTGGTGTGATGAAGACCATGGCATCTTGGATATTAGAACTTGACTGAGTAACTGAACTTAACTGAACTGAACCTGCAGAGTTTGCCAGTTTCAAACATCACTCTTTGAAGTCTTTACAGAATGCTTAAGCATGAGCTTTCTGCAGTGGATTGCTTAGGATCATCCTCTAGCTGCTCCTGGCCCCAGAGGACTGGGGTGATGGGGTAAGCTGGCATGTGTTCTCTCCTGGAGGCAGGATGAGAACAGAACCACTTGGAAAGGGCCTTTGTACAGTAAATGAGCAGACTTCAATTCCCCTGGCACTGATGAGTATGTCCCTTAGTGGGATGCTGACCTTAATATCTCTTACTTAGAGATGTTTCACCTGTAAATCTCTTTATAGAGAGAATTCCATCTCTAAATATGGTATTCTCTTTATGTCATAAATTGACATATGGACAAAATTTTTCTATATGAAGCAGAGAAATTGTTGTTTCACATATGAATGCATGCATGTAGGTTCCCTGTGTGAAATGAGGAATTCTCTATACTGCATATGTGAATTTCTCAACACTCAATTTCCAGAATGAAAATGGCATTTTCTAAATTGGAAACGATAACCCTATATGCAAAACAGAAAAAGAGAAGCAGATGTATAGAACAGACTTGTGGACTCTGTGGGAGAAGGCGAGGGTGGAATGTTTCAAGAGAACAGCATCAAAACATGTATATTATCTAGGGTGAAACAGATCACCAGCCCAGGTTGGATGCATGAGACAAGTGCTCAGGCCTGGTTCACTGGGAAGACCCAGAGGGATCGGGTGGAGAGGGAGGTGGGAGGGGGGACCGGGATGGGGAATGCATGTAAATCCATGGCTAATTCATTTCAATGTATGACAAAAACCACTGCAATGGTGTAAAGTAATTAGCCTCCAACTAATAAAAATAAATGGAGGAAAAAAAAAAAAGAAAATGGCATTTTCTATATTTCATGTGAAAATCTGTATGCATAGTTTTCTACATGAAAATGGGAATTTAATGTATTTCACCTATGCATAACTGGATGCTAGATTTACTACATGACATCTGAAATTTTGTGTATTTCACTTATGAACAGGTGGCCATTGATTTTCATACACAAAATATGGAATTTTGATTCTACACATAAATAAATCAGGGCACTAAGTTCCTCCCTTAAATGTAGAACTATTTATATTTCACATAGGAAACTCCTATCACAGATTGAATCCATGAAAAAATGATTTTCCTATATTGATTTAGCAAAATATGGGTCATGATCTTCAATTTTCTGTATTTCACAAGTGAAAATCTGGCCCTCATTTTCCTACATGGAAAATGGATTTCCTTATTTTCAATATTTGAAACTCATTTGAAAAATGGCATTTTTTTTCCATGAAGTATGAAATTCTTTGGTTTCACATCACCTATGGTGCCAAATTTACTACTTGAAATAAGGAATTCCTATATTTTGCATAGGCAAATCAATACCAATATTCTTATACAAAATATCAATACTCTACAATTTACTATGAATATTTGGTGAAGATTTTCTTTCCTACATAGCATATAGAATTCTCTGCAATTCACAGCTGAAAATCAGGATGGTTACTTTTCCTGCAAGGAAAGCAGAGTTCACTATTTTAAACATGAATGTCTGGGTGGAGGTTTTCCTACATGAAAAATCAAAGTCTCTGCTTCTCAATTCTTTATCATCTACACCACCAGGGAACTTGAACGGTTTTAGGAAGACCTCCAAGACTTTCTAGAACTAACACCGAGAAAAGATTTCCATTTCACCATAGGGTTGTGGCATGTATAAGCAGGACGTCAAGAGACATCTGATGTAATGGGCACGTTTGGTCATGGTGTACGAAATGAGTCAGGACAAAGTCTAGCAATGTTTTGTAAAATAGAAAGGGTAAATATTAAAATAGTGACACAGTTTTCTTGAGCTCCAAAATCATTGGGGACAGTGACTACAACCATGAAAATAAAAGACCCCTGCTCCTGGGAAGAAAAGCTATCACAACCCTAGACACAATGTATTGAAAAGCAGAGACATCGCTTCGGCAACAATTGTCCATATAGTCAGCTATGGTTTTACCAGTAGACATGTATGGGTGTGATAGTTTGTCTATAAAGAAGGCTGAGTGCCAAAGAGTTGAGACTTTGTAACTGTGGTGCTGGAGGTGGCTCTTGAGATATCCTTGGACAGTAAGCAGATCAACCCCATCAATCCTAAAGGAAACTAACCCTAAATATCCATTGAAAGGTCTGATGCTGAAGTTTCAATATTTTGTGAAATCTCTATATTTCACATATCAAAATTTGGGTGTCATTTTCCCTGTATGAAATATGGAATCATCCCTATCTCTCATTGTTAAAATCTGAGTGAAAATCTTCCCACACGAAAAATGGAATCTCAATAATTCATTCATGAAAATATGGGTGTAGGTATTCTCTCATGCATTTTGGAATCCTCTAAATGTCACATATAAAATCGAGGCACATACATTCTTAGATGAAATATGGTAATATTTATATTTCATATTTCACCATCAAGGTGTAGCTATTTCTGAACTATTAGCTATTAGCTGAACTCTGGAATTCTCTGTATCTCACTATTTATATCTGCAGGCAGATTTACCTGCACGCAGTATGGAATTCTCTATATTTCACATATACTATCTGATGATGAAGTTTTGACATGGATATACAGATTTTTGCCCATTTCACTTACGTAAAACCAGGGTGAAGATTTTCTGAAAAGACATATGAGCTGTGTATAATTCAGATATGAAAACTTGACTGCAGCTTTTGTATATGATATGGGATTTTCTTTGTTTCAAATATGGAAATCTTAGCACAGCTATTCTTATATGAAATATAAAGTCCCAAAATTTCATTTATAAAACCTGGACACTGATTTATCTTGACAATTTGCTACATGACACATATGAAAATATGGGTGTAGATTTTCCTACATGAGAAAAGGAACTATCTGTACTACCCTTATCAAAATACGAGCACAGGTTGACTTTCTAAAATATGTGGTTTTTATAGTTCACATTTGACAGTCTGAGTGCTGTTATTTCTGTGTTAAATATGTAATGAGATGGAATTCTCTAAACATCTCATTTGAAAATCCAGGCACAGATTTTCCTGCATGAAACATGGAATTAGGTGTATAGTGGAATGAAACACTGAATTCTTTACATGACATTTATGAATATCTGTGTGTATATTTTCCTACATTATATATGAAATTCCTTGTGTTTAACAGTTGGAAATATGGGCATTCATATTTCTTGCATTCAACATTGAATTCTCTATACTTCACATAATTAAATATTAGCAAATGTTTTCTTTTTTTTTTCAATCTGCATTATTTTTTTTCTCCATTTATTTTTATTAGTTGGAGGCTAATTACTTTACAACATTGCAGTGGTTTTTGTCATACATTGAAATGAATTAACCATGGATTTACATGCATTCCCCATCCCAGTCCCCCCTCCCACCTCCCTCTCCACCCGATCCCTCTGGGTCTTCCCAGTGCACCAGGCCTGAGCACTTGTCTCATGCATCCAACCTGGGCTGGTGATCTGTTTCACCCTAGATAATATACATGTTTTGATGCTGTTCTCTTGAAACATTCCACCCTCGCCTTCTCCCACAGAGTCCACAAGTCTGTTCTATACATCTGCTTCTCTTTTTCTGTTTTGCATATAGGGTTATCGTTACCATCTTTCTAAATTCCATATATACATGTTAGTATACTGTAATGGTCTTTATCTTTCTGGCTTACTTCACTCTGTATAATGGGCTCCAGTTTCATCCATCTCATTAGAACTGATTCAAATGAATTCTATTTAATGGCTGAGTAATATTCCATGGTGTATATGTACCACAGCTTCCTCATCCCTTCGTCTGCTGATGGGC
>NW_027224506.1:0-19780 GCF_023699985.2 Odocoileus virginianus | reverse complement strand
CCGACATTGTTCATGCACCAACTTGGGCTGGTGATCTGTTTCACCCTAGATAATATACATGTTTCGATGTTGTTCTCTTGAAACATCCCACCCTCGCCTTCTCCCACAGAGTCCAAAAGTCTGTTCTTTACATCTGTGTCTCTTTTTCTGTTTTGCATATAGGGTTATCGTTACATCTTTCTAAATTCCATATATATGTGTTAGTATACTGTAATGGTCTTTATCTTTCTGGCTTACTTCACTCTGTATAATGGGCTCCAGTTTCATCCATCTCATTAGAACTGATTCAAATGAATTCTTTTTAATGCTTTAGCTCTACACCTAAAGCAACTAGAGGAGGAAGAACTGAAGAACCCCAGGGTTAGTGGAAGGAAAGAAATCTTAAAAATAGGGCAGAAATAAATGCAAAAGAAACAAAAGAGACCATAGCAAAAATCAACAAAGCTAAAAGCTGGTTTTTTGAAAAGGTAAACAAAATTGACAAACTGTTAGCAAGACTCATCAAGAAACAAAGGGAGAAGAACCAAATCAACAAAATCAGAAATGAAAACAGAGAGATCACAACAGACAACACTGAAATACAAAGGATCATAAGAGATTACTACCAGCAGCTCTATGCCAATAAAATGGACAACTTGGAAGAAATGGACAAATTCCTAGAAAAGTATAACTTTCCAAAACTGAACCAGGAAGAAATAGAAGATCTTAACAGACCCATCACAAGCACCGAAATTCGAAACTGTAATCAGAACACTTCCAGCAAAGAAAAGCCCAGGACCAGATGGCTTCACAGCTGAATTCTACCAAAAATTTAGAGAAGAGCTAACACCTATCTTACTCCAACTCTTCCAGTAAACTGCAGAGGAAGGTAAATTTCCAAACTCATTTTATGAGGCCACCATCACCCTAATTCCAAAACCAGACAAAGATGCCACAGAAAAAGAAAACTACAGGCCAATATCACTGATGAACATAGATGCAAAATTCCTTATTAGCCTATTGAATTCTGAAATCTCTATGATGAGAAAGGCATTGCTACACAACTGCAAGGCCCTTGACACCTTACAGGATCTCAGGGAGATATCTGTCCTATAGTTCAATCTGAATGCCAGATTTTCATACCTGGTAAATCCTTTAATGTAACACATTTGAACCACATGAAAAATCAGATTTCTGCTTTAAGTGACCCATTCCCTAGTCTTGACGATCTTTAAAAAAAAAAAAACTGGTGTAGGAGGCTCATGGCTAATATATTTACTTTTAATTCCACGATACCATTTGTCTTTTGTTTCACAAGATTCTTATTGTATTACCAAGTGTGTGACTGAGCCTCCAATGAAAATGATGACTAGACTTGAAGCAATTGATCAAATGTATAGCTCGATATATGATGAATGATTGTAATAGTGTAACTCTAGGTATGAAAAGTGGAGAAGGCAATGGCACCCCACTCCAGTACTCTTGCCTGGAAAATCCCATGGATGGAGGAGCCTGGTAGGCTGTGGTCCATGGGGTCGCTAAGAGTCAGACACGACTGAGCAACTTCACTTTCACTTTTCACTTTCATGCATTGGAGAAGGAAATGGCAACCCACTCCAGTGTTCTTGCCTGGAGAATCCCAGGGATGGGGGAGCCTGGTGGGCTGCCATCTATGGGGTCGCACAGAGTCGGACATGACTGAAGCGACTTAGCAGCAGCAGCAGCAGCAGATATGAAAAGATGCAAGGAGAGGGAATACTTTCCTGGACCATAACTAGAAGACAGGTGTCCAGAGATCTTTGACTATTAAGACCTAGTCCAGTAATAGCACATTGAGTGTCTTATCAACAAAAACCTTCTCCAGAACTGGGAACGACCCTTCCCAGCAACGAGGGACAACGTGGTCATGAAATGCCCCCCAAAGTATGGTCAGATTTATGACCACAAGGGGGCCGTGTCAACTACAAATTGGCACTTTCCAAGAGCATTGCCAACAACTGAACAACAAAGGCATTTCCCACCTGCCTCTACGGAGGTTGAACCCCATGCTGCTATAGCTGTTGACCTTCAACAACCCCTGAGGGAGTGCAGGGTGGAGTGAGCCACTCTGTGCTTCAGGGAATCTGATGGGAAAGGTCTTTAAATAGTTGGATGTTTTTAGGAACAGATTTTATGATCTCAATCCTTGCATCTCCTCATATCTAGAGAAGCACTAAATCCATTCATGGTGACATCAGATCCTCATGACTAACAAAAATCCTTTTGTAAAATGAGTGCTTCATGGTATTGAACTCCCCCTTCACCAAAACCTTATATATTGACTTTCCCCCACTGCCACTTTGGAGCAGTCTCTCAGAGCTATCTGAGATGCTGCCTCCTGGGCTGCAGTCCTCATTTTGCCCCAAATAAAACTTAACTCACAACTCTCAAGTTGTACATCTTGTTTTAGTCAACAGTTCATTAACAGGTAGGACAGTGAGGGGTCTTTAATTCGTTCTCACTTACTCACCATTTGGGCAAGAGCATTCTCTACTGGATCCCCAGAAGTGTTCTCATATTCTATAACTGGGCTTGTGTGGGCCCTGATCTTTCATCTTCCAGAAATCCCTGTCTCTGTCAGCCTCCCACCCTCGTCTCCAAAGCTGTCAAGCACTGTTCAGGATCTGAGATTTAATCTTACTTACAAATGAACAAGTTAACCTGTTGTATATACATGTTTCATGGGTGCTGAAAGAAGACACAAGGCTACAGAATCAGACAAAGCACTTTATTACTCACTGCAAAAGTAGAAGCAGAGTGTTCGTGTGATGCTTGTGCCAGCCTCATACACCCAAGTCCCATGGGTTGATGCCAAGGGTCCCTCATGGGTGCCTGCACACACAGTGGACTGTGTTACAAGAGGAAATGCTGAGTTTGGCAGATTCACTGCTTTCTTTTTCAAACGTTTTATTTATTCATTTGGCTGAGTCAGTTCTTAGTTGTGGCATGTGGGATCTTCATTACACAATGTGGAATGTTTTGTTGTGGCATATGGACTCTCTAGTTGTGGTGCACAGGCTCCAGAGTTATGGGGCACAGGCGTAGTGGCTCCATGGCATGTGGGTTCTTAGTTCCCTGACCAGGGATTGAAACCATTTCCCCTGCAGTGGAAGGCTGATTCTTAACCACTGAACCACCAGGGGAGTCCCTTGTTTCTTTCACAATAAGCAGGAGCAAGCCTGTTCCTTATTGGGGTGAGTCAGCACATCCTTCAGGGTGAGAGATGGCCAGAGGAAAGCATGGTTAGGGCTTCACCCAGAAAAGAATGTGCAGGGACATACACGGCCCATGGTGAATTGTCTCTCACAACAGATACAGACCAAGAGAAAATATTGCAAATCACATCTCTGTCAAAGACTCACTCAAAATATTATAAAGAGCTCTCAGAACAACAGTACAACAATGCAATTTACATGTAAGCAAAAGACTCAAACAGATACTTCACAAAGAGGAATATACGATGGAGAATAAGCACATGAAAAGATGCTCAATATCTTTCCTTTAGAGGTTCAACAATTCCCATGCAAAGTCAGCCCTCTATGAGATATCTCTATGCAGAAGATGGTCATCTTCTCATTGTAGCATCACATAGCAGAAAGCAGCGAGGGAAAGCCAGCTCTCTCCTATCTCTTCTTATAAGGGCACTAATCCCACCAAAAGGGCTCCCTCTCATGACTTAATTACCCTCCAAAGCCCCACCTCTTAATACCAGACAGTGGGGATTAGGGATTCAGTATGTACATTTTGGGGAGACACACACAGAGAAAAGTCCATAGCAGCACCTCTCATAATGGCTGAAATTAAAAATACGGACACTACCAAATGCTGGTGAGAACAACCAGAACTCTCACATATTGCTGTAAGGAATGAAAATGGTACAGCCTCTCAGGAAAACAGTTTGTTGTTTCAAATAGAGTTAACCATACATTTAACACATGACTTCCCAGCTGGCGCTAGTGGTAAAGAACCCACATGCCAATGCAGGAGACATAAGAGACCCAGGTTCAATCCCTGGGTTGCAAGATTCCCTGGAGAAGGAAATGGCAAACCACTCCAGTATTCTTGCCTGGAGAATCCCATGGACAGAGGAGCCTGGCAGTCTACTCTCCATAGGGTTGTAAAGAGTCAGGCATGACTGAAGCAGCTTAGCATGCATGCACCACATGACTCATCAATCCCACTTCTAGGTATTTACCCAAGTGAACTAAAAACGGGTGTTCCCACCAAAATTTGTAGACACATATTTCAGCTCAATTCATCATTGCCAGAAACTAGAAACAACTCAAATATCATTCAACCAGTGAAAGGATAAGCAAACATTGGTACTTGCATACACTGAGATACAGCAATAAAAAGGAATGAATTATTGATATACTAAACAAGTTGCATGAACTGCAAAGCTGTGCTGAGTGAAAGAAGCTAGTCACTACAGTTGCATACTATATGATTCCACTTATATGACTTTCTTGAAAAGACAGAACTAGAGTTATGGAGAGATCAGTGGGCGCCATGAAGAAGGAATTCATAGGGCCTGGACTCCATCTGAGGCCTGTCCGTGCTGATTGTGCTTGGCCACCTCTCCAGTGGACTCTGAACTCTCTGCTTAGTGCCTGTGGGAATGACAATGGAAGGATAAGACCCCCTCCGGACAGGGGAACCTTGAAGATGTATCCAGGTTACTCATCACCTAAGAGAAAACAGACACTAATCACCCCTGCCTCCAGACAGTATCTATTGGAATGTAACCACAGGCTTATCGGTTATTAACTGGTTGGAATGTAACTGCGGGTTTATTGATTATTAACTGTTTGAACACATAACACGTGAATGATGGGGTTATTGTGATTGTATTTACCCTTCCTTTGTAAGCCTCAAGGAATTTGGGGTGGTGGGTTCAGACACGTACACATGGGGTATAAAAGATTTTCACAAATGCTGGTTGGGGTCCTTGGCTAAGAGGAGACTCTGCCTTGGGCCCGCCGGTGTAATAAACTGCACTCCACTATCTGCATTGTCCTTCTGAGTGAGTTTGTTTCCCAGAAAGCGTGGCTATAACAGCCAGAGTATATTGCTGGGGGGAGGGTATCAATAGAAAGTGATTGTAGAAGGAAGTTCTTTGGGGAGTGATACAGCTACTGTATAAAAAGACTATTAAAACCCATAGAACTGTATGCCCTCCTCCCTCACTAAAGTCCCTGCTTTTCCTAGCTTCCCTGCTGCTAAGCTTTAGACATATAACTTAGGTTCTGCCAATCTGATGCTAGTGATTTCTAAGTTCTCCCTTGCTTCTCCACCAGAGTTGGTCCAAGAAGCCCAACCTAGAGTCTGTTCCACTATCTTTCCCACAGATTATAACCTAATATATCTCTAATACATATTTGCTAATTTAAACTAGTTGAGTGGATTCTGTTGTGTAAAAGCAAGCATGATTATTAACGTATTTATGTATGACTGATGGTACTGTGCAAATCCAGCCCATGGCCTGCTTCTTGAACGTACCACTTAACCATGATAATCTGTTATTAAACATGGCAAGCCACCCTTTTGAGAGAGGATCATTTGGATGTCCTTTTAAAATGGCTAAAGGAGGAGCTGTGAATCGTTGCATGCCAAGTACTCCATAACAATTGCTTAGCACCTGGAATGGTGAAATATTGATTCTGGGTAGATTGGTCAGTTTATTGCAAAGAAGGTTCCAACAATTCCTTCCATTGGTAGATGTGCAGCCCTTTGCACTGGGACTATGCCAGTCTTTCCATCAAGAAGTGGAGTCTATATCTCTACCCTCTTGAATCTGAGCTGGTCTGTGACTTGGCCTTGACCTACAGAATGTGGTGGTGGTGGGGGGTGCCAGGAGTCATTATGGGAGATCCCACCCATGACAAGGTCATGAGGAGAAGACCTGAAATGCAAGGCTGTTCAGGCTACAAGGGACCGGACCCTCCAGGTTGACCCCGTCCTCTACCCAACCCTGTATCCTCCCCTTCTTGCTGTTGTCCTTGTTCGTCCTGTTGCGGATCTTTGCATTGCCTGCTGAGAGCTCTCCTGCTCTTCTTTCACTAAATAAACACCAACATAGAACCCTCATTAATAAATCTCCTGGACACTGGTTCCCTATGAAGGGGCCAGGAATGAAGGAAATGTTTCAATTAAAACCCTTTTGCTGGCACTCTGGCTTGTTTGGCAAATGTGTACTAAGGCACATGACTGCTCACAACAACCTAATCATAAACAAGCATAAAGAACCTGATCACAAAAGGCCCTGATAGGCACAGAGCCCTTCAGGGGGTGAGAAAGCCCTATTAGAGAACACAAAAATATTATTCTAAAAGTGGTTATTGGATCAACATTTGATTGCTGTTATTGTGCTGAGGTTGTGCAGTAAAAACTATTGTTAATATAGTTAAGGATTTAGAAAAATAAGAGTTTAGCCCTAGTGTGGAAACAATAAGATAATTGTTAATTTTAACCAAGAGTGCTAAAACAGAGGCTGCCTCACCAGAGCCACAGAGTCTTTGTGTGGTAAACTTTTTAGATAAATTTAGCTGAGAACTTTTGCAAAAAGGCTGACCTTTGTGTTAACAGGATTGTATTTCTACTATGTTGCAACCTGCTGTACCATGAGACTGCAACTTTTCTGTTTTCTGCTAAGCTCAAGGCAAAATAGAACAATAAAGAATAGACTACGGAAAACAGCTTTGCATTCACCTAGGTCATAAAATGTTAATAGGCCCCAAGGCCAGAAGATAATGTACAAAGATCCACTATGAAAGAAGACTCTCATAAACAAAGAAGTATGCAGAAAACACCCTGGTTTCATGAAGGACAAACTGACGTAATGTTAAACTAAACTTTGTATGCTTATCTTTCACCTCCCCTTAGAAATGTACTACTTAGGGTATAAAAGCTACGGTGAAAAATAAAACGCTGCCAGACCCTGCTGCACACACCCCAGTCTGGTCTCTCTCTCTCTCTCACTTGCCAACGCCGTTGATCCTGAGGATACCCCTGGATCCTGCTGGGGCGGGACCCCGAAAAGTGGTGCCACGAACAGGGGCTCGAAGGTAAGCCCCCACATTGTTCAGTTTTCGGGACGGCTAGGACCCCACTAGGGCTGCTGCAGGCCCCCCTGCATAAGATAGGTAGGGTGAGAAAAGTGGGTAGGCTTCAGGTTTCTTCTTTAGGACCCCACTAGGGTGCTACAGGCCCCCCTGCATAAGAAAGGTAGGGTAAGAAAGGTGGGTAGGTTTCAGGTTCCTTCTTTTCTAAGATTAAGATCCTCTCCTTTTTCTTCTTCTAATTAGTAACAAAAATGGGTAACAGTGAGTCAAAGGAAAGGCAACTTTTTATTGGGGTGATATTACAACTATTAAACAAGAGAGGTATTAAAGTAAAAAAAGCCAGCATTCAATCTTTTTTCACATTTGTACAGGAGCAATGCCCTTGGTTCCCAGAAGAGGGCACTGTTAACTTAGATACATGGGAAAAGGTGGGAAAACAGTTAAGAGATTATTATACTTTACATGGACCAGAGAAGGTGCCCACCGATACCTTCTCCCTGTGGAGTATGATTAGAGATGCCTTAGATCCGACTCATGAATCCGAAAGAGTGAAAGTTAAGGGAAATGAAGACGATGATGAGTCCAAACCGAGCTATCAACAGTTAAGAGAAATGTTAGCTGCTATGAACACCAATAGTCATCCAGAAGGTGGGGACGAAAAGGAAAAACAACTTTCACCCCAAGATGAGGAAGATTTAGAGGAAGCAGCAGCTCGCTATCATTCTGATGAGGATTGGTCCTTTTTTGCCAAAGACGCTCCTAAAAGTCTAAGAGATACATCTCCAATTAGGCCTTCTGTAAAATTCGATCCTAAAATCCCTAAAGATATCCTCAGAACAGGGTGAAAAAAGCATGGGGCGATCTCAAGCCCCCATGCCTCCCCCTCCATATGGGGGTAAAGGTCCTTCCTTAGGTTTTTCACGAAGAAGGGTGCTTTCAAGGCACAAAAATCTCAAGAGCAGTTCTCCTGGGTTCCCTTACCCTCCTGCTCTCTGCCGGGTGCCCTTCCCAATAAAGTCTCTTGCTTTGTCAGCACATGTGTCTCCTCGGACAATTCATTTCCGAGTGTTAGACAAGAGCCCAGTTTTGGGCCCTGGAAGGGGTCCCCCTTCCTGCAACTGGTGGGGACTCTTCTTCACTGAGACTGACATCCTGACCACTTGGGGTACTCAGGGGCCAGCTTGCCTGCCAATGGACCAGACCCAGGCCGCAACTGGGACCCTTTTGTCCCTGGTCTCCTGACACGGACAACTGGCCAGAGTGCCCCGACCGGTAAGGAACAAGAGACTTTATTGACCTCTCTCCCCTTCCCTCTCTCTCTCTCTCTCTCGCCAATGCCATTCATCCTGAGGGTACCCCTGGATCCTGCTGAGGCTGGACCCCAGCAGGGGGGGACTCTGTAGGAGTTCTGAGCCTAGTCAAGAAGGCTCTTGGAACCTTGAAACCTCCATATCTGGAAGCCTGGAAGCTTAAATCTCCTGGAGAACTCTGAAATATATAGACTCCTGAGCCACTCTGCAAGCAGAGCTCCTGAGCACGAGTGCAGGAAGCTATGTCTACTCCACCCACAACTCCATCCCCACCCCGAAAGCTAGCCTGGAAAATACTGACATGTTATCTGCATGTGACACAAAGGACCAATAGCTCTTGACCCTATCCTCTCCAAGGCCCGACACTGCTGGCAGTGGGGGCAGTAACTGAGAGTTTTCCAAGAGGGCACAGCAAAGTCCCTGAGTGCTATATGGGCATATATTAACGTAAACCATCCACAAGCTGTCCTCAGGACAGCAGGGCACAGAGGAAGGGGCACCTGGCCTTCTCCAATACACATTTTGCAGGCTGTCCACTGTTTTCTAAATTCTTGCTCCCTGTCAAAGTTGTCTTGCTGGTTCACTCTCACCAGAACAGAACTTTGTTTTGTGTGCATGAGTAGACAGAACTGAGAGAGGAAAGAAAGAGTCCACTCTGCGGGTGTCTCAGGCCCTGCTCTCCCATCCCACATGGGGCAGTTCCATGCATCTTGGCCTATGAGATCCCCTCTGTTTTATCGTGTGGGCTTGTGATTGGCGTCACATACCACTGAAGCCCTGTGGTCTGCTGATAAATATGCTCTCCTGGACCCAACTTTAGCTAGTCTCCTCTGAGCCCTCTTCTCACCTAAGCCTCGAACTTGGTCAATAAAGATGTAACCAAATACTAAAATAGTTTCTAACAGCTCAGGGTCTGCTCCCAAGGATGACCTTAGTCCCCTTCAACATGCCTGTGTTAGAAAACTCAAGGCTGCCAAAATAATTTACTGTTTCTTCCAGGCAACAGCAGAACATAGGGTCCCTTTCTCCCAGGTTCTGTGGAAGGGGAGGACCTAAATATTGACAGGCACCAGTTAAGAAACCCAGATGGGTTTCACACTGACGCCCCTCAAAGAACTTTCCACTTTTTGTAATTTTTCACTTCCCTGACTCTACTGAACCTTCCCTTACACCCTTCCTTGTTCCTTCGTTTTCCCTTTAAAAACTCCCAGTCTCTTCTGTACAAATCAAAGTTGACCCTGGAATATTCTCTGTGTTGCAATAGTATGTTACTGATTAAAATCTGTCCTGACCACTTTAGTGTCTGGCTTTGTTTATCTTTGATACTACCACCAACCGCAACATGTATCCAAATCTTCTAGATGCTACTGTGTTATTCACATGGCAAGTCCCAAAGGAAAAAGTGTGAGGAAAAATGACTGCACTTGCTGCATGAGTAGGTTGAAATTTTAGTCTTGTTTTGCTTCTCACAAAATACAACTATTTCTTTTGATGTCGTTTTGAAGTTGTTTTGCAGCAAGTAAAAAAAAAATTATAGATGTGAAAAAGCATGTTCTCCACCAATACTTTTACAGACCAAATACCAGTCTAGGATGACGGAACTGATCCTAAATATGATGAATTGCTGAAGACACTAGAAGGTAAAGTTAACCCTCCAGAACTCACCTTGTGTCCTGGCTACTCAGGAATTCAGGAAAATAGCAGTGACAAGAAAGGTAGTACGGGAGGAATTTTGGAAGCCGAAGGTTTCCTCATTTCACGTTTTCTAAAATAAGACTACGCACTGTCATCACAGATTTTCAGTCTTGAAGTCACCTCTCTGTGACTCCGCTTAAGGATGGTGGAAGGGTCCAGGGCTTCTGCTCAGGGACTTGGACTGATTGCTTCTGCGTGGTCATTAGCACAAGCAGCGGTTTATCTTGGTGTACCCCACGGCGCACGTGCCCCCACAGCGCACGGGCCCCCACTGGCATGGCGCGCCATGCAGTGGAGCGGAGAATGTCCCTTATATGTGATGATCTCAGAGAAAGTAACTTAATGATCTGAGTGGTAATCTGATTTTCTGCTATTGGTAATAGACTAAAGGCAAATGCCCTCTTGTAACATCTGATAACCCTTCATTTTTATCTTTTCAAAGCTGATACAGATGACCAGATGATTATTTTCTTTAAATCTTTTGGTATAGAAAATTAAGAGCTTTCTTAGCATTAAACCTTCCTTACATTTCCTGCTCACAGTGCACTTTTGAATAAGCTTCTCTGGATTATGCTGGCTAGTATTTCGGGCTTTCCCATTAGTGTTGCAGGCATCATCTGCATGGTAGGTGTAATAATCTGTCTGACAGATGCATGAAGAAGAAGGAAAATGTGTTCACAGAACCTCATGCAAGCCAAGAAACTCAGGACAAGTGAGTGGAGGACTCGGCAGGGAGGGTGGGCACCTGGCTGACTCATCTGCTCCAAGTGCAGCGGTCCTCGCCCTCAACCTGCAAGACGCAGTCCTGTGCTCCAGCCCTGGCCCCTGGCCTTCACCCACCGCCTGCCTGGGGAAACCTAGGCCCCGCCCCTTGTTTCTGATCCTACCTCCTTAAGACCATTAGTTCTGCCAATCCCCAACCCTCTCCTCCTGCCCCTCCATCCGTAGCTCCGCCTCCATATTGCTCCGGCGCACTAGCAACCATCTGCTCTTCAGGGCGGGGCCCTCGCAAGCACCAGTAAGGCTCGAGGCCCCGCCCTCCCCTGCCCTCCGCCCGCCTCCGTGGAAAGCGCTTCTGGTGAGGCTTGGCCAGTCAATGAAGATCAGAATGGTAGTGGGATTCCATGGTGTTTGGCAGTCTAAATGCAAATGCCTCAGGTAAAATCATACCCACTGACCTGTAACAGGGCCAAATGGAGATGGCTTCCAGTCTTATGTGAGACCCATTCTGTAGCAGGAGAGGATAATCAAAGGGATATAAAGTTCCAGGTGCAATTAGAGGAAAAGAGAAGTGATCTGAGCTCTGCATCCTGATGAACCTCTCGGGCAGGAAATGAGACCCTGAAGCTTGGTGCCCTCTAGACTGAGTGGTAAGAACAGAATTGCTGCCACCTTCAGCCCCAGATGAAATGCCAGGAAGAGCAAGGCACCCAGCCACCCTGAAGATCTACAGGCAGAAGAGACTGCCAGTCTTACTTTCCTTTCCTGTGGGGTTGGGCAGGGGGTTACTAACCACAGTAAGGCTATTTTCTGGGAAAATTTTTTAAAAATATTTTTTAATATTAATTAATTTGGCTGTGCTGGATCTTAGTTGTGGCATGTGGAATCTACTTTCCCAACCAGGGATCGAACTTGGGCCCCCTGCATTGGGAGCATGGAGTCTCAGCCACTGGACCACCAGGAAGTCTTTGCTGAAATGTTTAAACCATGGTAAGCTATAATTTTAGTTAATTGCATGTCTAATTCCAGTTAGAACTGGAAAGTGTATTGATATGTTTAAAGAATAAACAATGCCAAAAAATTCTACCCACTTAGCTAATGTAATTCTGCTATTACAAAGTCTTTAGAAGACCTAGTGGTGTGGTGTAACAAAAGATGTCTCAGGCACAAGGGACCGAGATTGTCATGCAGGCTTCAGCAGGAGTTAACTGTGTGCTGGCTGCTTCTAGTTCGGTCCTACTGATTTCTGAGCTAATCTTCTATAAAACCATGCTGGTCACCATACCTCTCCTTGCCCTTGGGAGTATCAGAAGATTTCTCCACGATCCCCAAATATGCATTCATGGCTTTCATGAAGTGGCTAAAAGGATCACTTCTCATAGGGAGGCATTAGATTACCTGCTACCTTTAGGGGATCGGGCTCCCCAGGTGGCTCAGATGGTAAAGAATCTGCCTGTAATGCAGGAGACCTGTGGTTCGATCCCTGGGTTGGGAAGATCCCCTGGAGAAGGGAATGGCAACCCACTCCAGTATTCTTGCCTGGAGAATCCCATGGACAGAGAAGCCTGGCAGGCTACAGTCCATGGGGTCGCAAAGAGTTGGACACAACTGAGTGACTAGCATTAGGGGAATATGTCCCTAGACAAAGGGGCGAGCCTAACAAAGAGGGGAACTTTTAACATGGCCTGGAGACCCCATCCCCCTTGCCAAACGCTCCTGTTCATAATGCATCAGACTCCAGAGCTTAGAGCTCCGCCCTGGTTCAGGTGACAATGCACGTGACGGAGCCGCAGCTTCCTTGATCACGCTGGTGTTAATTGTGAATAATAAAAACACACAAGTGAGATCTTCTGAAGCAAATGAATTTTATTGGAAGAACACAAGTTTTTAACAAAATACAAGAAACTTAAGCAAGGAATACATTTTAAAGACACAGAAATTAGGCTAGGTCAGGGAAACTCAGCAGTATCTCCTTCTACTTTTGGGGGGGGGGGCATGCCATGCAGCATGTGGGATCTTAGTTCCCCCACCAGGGATTGAACCCACGCCCCCCTATATTGGAGGCACGGAGTCTTAACTACTGGACTGCTGGGGAAGTCCCAACAGTATGTCTTTTTATATTCTCTGCAGTGAAAGATTACCAGTTAATCTTTGCAGGCTCTCACTCTTTCTTGTGGGTCTAGTCCCAAAGCATTTCAAAAGTTTTACTGGCTCAATTAGGATAAGTTGAAAAGAGTACCAAACCAAGAAGCTATGGCCAGGAAACTCAGTGACACAGAAAAGAGAAGGCAGTGGGAAGGTCTCAGACAAAAGAGGCCTGCTAGAGAGACCAATGGACGTGAGACAGTGCCTTCCATCCTGTGGAATACAAATACAGCACACACGCACTTTGACATGCCCCCATGGGTACAATATTTTTAAACATTTCTTGAGGCGGCATAAAAGCACATATTATACAAAATGAAAACAACCCAAAGTCCAAGCCATTCCCAAAGGCACAATACCTCAAAGTCAATTTCTGGTCAAATGACCACTCGCTGAGGTCACAGGGCCACTCCTTGAGCCGAAGTTCTCCGCATGAAGTTGACGACTTCTGTAGAACTGCTGGGATTCTATGAAATTCAAAATCCTACGGACTCAAGGTTAACCTTATACACTACTGATGCAAATACTATGTATACATAGAGAAACCAAGGCAAAACCATAATACAGAAGCTGTAAATGGCATTACCCATTTCCCCAAGGAGAAACATTCTTCCCTCTCAGTTCTAAAATCCAAAAACTCTTGGAGCGGGGCGACACTCATTTGTGATCATGGAAGGGTGTTTTTTGTTTTAATTTTTTTTTAAACCCCTTTATTGAGGTATGAGCAATGACTGACACACAAAAAGTGGTACACATTTAATGTTTATGATCAAATGGGTCTGGAGATAAGTATACATCCATAAAGCATCTCCATAATCTATACCATAAACACACCCATCCACTCTAGTTTCATTCCACCTTCATAATTTATTATTAGTATTTGTATTTATTATTTTGTATTATTATATATTATATAATATATATAATAATATATAATAATATATATTATTTGTATATTATTATACAAATTATTAACATGTATTAGTATTTATTATTAGTATTTGGTAATAAAATCATGACAGAACAAGATCTACCCTCTTTGACTTTTCAGTATGCATCAGTTCCAGGGTATGGAGGAGATGCACAGGTGGTTGATTCCTGGCTTTAACTACATCCTATATCCTGTAGCTCAGTACTCTGACAACATACTAGAGGAAAATCTACAACAGGCCTTTGAGCATTCTGGAAGGTGCTTTGTCTGACTGATGGGGAGAGGCTGGGTACACCAGTGAATCTCCTTAGGATTCACTGAAGTGGGTCCACTGTGGCTCTTTTCCAAAGCTGATAAGAAGTAGTACAGTAGGCTTGCACATGAATAAGGAGAAGCGAAGGAAGCTCAGAAAGCCAACCCAAATCGAAACTGTGAGGTGGCCTGGCTGGCAACACTCAGTAACCCATTTTGGGTGCATGCTGGAGTCAGCATAGTGGACTGGGAGGGCAAATTCAAATCCAGAGGGATGAAGAGACCATTCAAATTGTACAGGAATGCACAGATTTGGCTCATTCTGTCCACTCTTTTTGGCAGAGCTGCACACTAAAATTCCATAAGTAAAACTCTGCTGGATCTGAGTCCTTGCCTCCTCCCAAGTATTCTAGCAGATCCTGTGCACCACAAGACACAAAAATTGGACCTCTGCCAATTGGAGATCAAATCTCTGCTCCTTTAGAATACTTGAGAAAGGGACGGTGAGAGATGAAGTTCAGCTCCGCTTGCCAAGAGACTGCTGACATCAGCAGAGCGACTTAAACCACTTCTAAACAAGGTTTGTAGTTTTAATCCACATCTCCAGTGATCCTATTGATCACAGAGAAGTCGCCCTGAGGACATATGTATGGGTAAAAAGCTCTTAGAGGATAAGCAGTCATACTTTTTACTTGTCCTTCAGGTGCTGTTTCCACAAGTTCCTCTTGAGGAAGTTCTCTGCACAGGTCTGGCTACGGCCAGGCGTTTACAATCAGCAAATGGAGGGATGGTGAAGATGCCGAGGGGACCTGGTGTCTCACGGGGAGCACATTGTAAGGGACACTCAAATAAGGAAAATTAAATTGCTCATGCTGAAAAGGGACGAAAACTTCTTTCTCACCTTTCCTCAAAAACTCTGGAGTGTGGTCAGTTCTTTGTTTGTCTCTGCTAAATCACTTCAGTCGTGTCTGACTCTGTGTGACCCCACAGACGGCAGCCCACCAGGCTCCCCTGTCCCTGGGATTCTCCAGGAAATAGGCTGCCATTTCTGACTCTCTGCAATGTATGCAAATCTTTTCTGTAAGTTAAATAAGCCTCTTGGAAATTTGGCAAACCAAGAGTGTTCCTTCAGGGAACTGGCAGCAAAAGCAGTGACCAAGAGCCCATAAAGCAACAGGAAAAGGGCAGAAAATATTTCCAGGGAAAAAAAATAGTGTAAGCAAGAGCAGTTCCTTCTCAGAATTCCCTTAGATTATATACTGTGCAACAGCACAGCTGGACAAAGAGCTCCCCTTCCAAAACAGCCATTTGTCACAGGTCTAGGCAACACAGAGCAAGGAAGTGACAGCAAAGCCTTCACTTGCAGACAAAATCACAATTCACTTGGGAAAGTGGAAAACAATCCTGTTCTCATAATAAATGTCCTAGTTGATACCAAAGCCGTATCTTCTTATAGTATATCCATCAGGGTCCATTGTTAACTTCTGTCCTCAGCTATGCTAACCCAAAGGAAGGGCACGAGAATGGAGAAAGGAGACAGGAGAAAGAGCCCAGAACCCACAATGCCCACCACAGTCGTCACACCAAAGACCCTTGTCCTCCCCACAGTCAGTCTTCCCTTATACTCGCAGAGCCTCCTCTTCATAGCCCTACTGGGCCCGAATTTCCCAAATCAAGAGAAAGCAAAACCCTGACATGGGGAAACCATCGGGCCTTGTCCCTCCCGCAATTGAGTTCCCCTTTCCTCTCCCCCACTCCAGTACCACGACACCACAAACAATACATAACTGTCCCTCCACTGTTGTACCAACAACACCTTGTTCCTTGAGAGTGCAGAGAAGGTCCCCCTGAGGCAATGTCACCCCCACCAACAGGAAACCCCAAATGGAAGAGGAGCCACCACCAGCCAGCCTTTCTGCTAGAAAGGCTTTCTAGCAGATACACGGGTGGGAGAGACAGCTACAGCCTGGGGATGCAGCCCTCTCCAGCAAGAGGAATACAAGCGCTTCATCCGCCAGCTGGGGCACCTGACTCGGGAGGTTCCTGGACATCCATGCTCATTGGCATATGCCCCAAAGGAAGCAAATGGCCCCGGATTCATGGACAGTTCACTGACGAGACCCATCGGACCTCTGTCTTCCAGCCAATGTGCAGAGTGTGCTCAGTGGAAGAGTGCAGAAAGTGAATGTGGAAAGTTCCAACCACATTCTGACAGACAGAGTTGGGACTCCTCAGGATTCCCAAAGTGCCCTCGCTCGGCACAATGGCACAGAATTCTGACATCAGGCTACAGCCAACTTCTGCCAAAGACTCAACATTTCCCATGCCCCACATGCTGCCGCCAATTGCACCTTCTTTAGGACTTTAGCAAGGCACCTGAGGTGTGTGAGTGTCAAAGGAAGAAGTGTCTAGTTGGTATATCAGTAGAACACACAAGCAATAGTTCACTTGCATGTGCCTGTTTATGGCCACAGGTAGTCTCAACAGAAGAGTTGAGTGGTCTACTCACATGGTTAAGTGTAGTCAACATCAGTGGGCACCTCCCAGGAGACCCTCTCATACTAGTGCTCTAGACCACAGTATAGGAGGGCGAAAGGCCACCTTTCCTGAGCTGCTTTTCACTGCCTAAGGCAGTGCACAGACTGAAGCAGGAACACAAGAACATCCCTAACAGTGAAGTCCAACATTCTGTGGAAGGCTGTAACATAGGGTAAAGCCTTCATCATGAAAGTCTCAACTTTGCCGGGAAGGAATCCACTGTCATGTCACACTCAGCGATGTGCATTGTTATGTTCAGTCCGCTTGCTACAATGATCCCAGGCAGTACCAGGGATTGAGAAATAGGAGACACTTTTGACCACAGAAAGTCCAATGCACCTTTCACATGGAGGGCCTATGTCCTCCTATCCAGCTTTCTCCTTGTGCTCTCACAGCAGCTCTACAGAGGGTCACTCTCCCCAGTCCCTTCCCCACCTCTAGGCTTTAGGCACCCAAACGAAGGTCTGTATGCAGCCAGTCATTCCATCTTTCCTGATCAGTGAACTCCTTCCCGCTTTGAGCCTCTCATCTCTACAGTACTTCTCCTGAAAAGAAGCGACAATCAAAAGTGGCCTGAGAACCACTCGTGTAACTCATTTGCTTCAAGATTCAATTGGTACAGCTCCTATGGAAAGCCGTATGAAAGCCCCTCAAAAAATGAAAAAGAGAACTGCCATCTAGTCCAGCAATCCCACCTGTGGTATGTATCCAAAGGAATACCTCACACCAAGATTTTGTAGAACATTAACATTCCCGCGAGTGAGTAGACATTCACTGAGGTACTGTCTCATGAGCCTAAGTGACGTGGCTGGCCTAGGAATGAGTTCCTGGGAAAGAACCAGCAAGCCAGATTCCATCTCAAATTCAGAAGAGGATTACCTTCTCTTTCCACGAGAGCCCTGATCTGTAAGACTGTCACCAACTGGAGAGTCAGCTTTTTGGAATCCTCAGCCTTGTGACTTATTTTGAAGTGCCAATACACAGCAGATTGACCTCTTAAACCATCCATTTAGGTTTTCTTGACCCCTGCTTCAAATGAAGTCAGCCAAGGTGACGTTCATGGGCAGTGGGAACAAGTGTGTGTGGAAGGGGAAGCAGGCCTCACAGTTATTTTTAAGTTTGACAATTCTCTTGACTATGAAATAAGCCAGTTTTGATCATCATCATGTCACCTGGGGAACGAACATGGGCTTAGGACAGGTTTTTCTAAGTATCTCAGGCTTCAGGTTTTCACTAAGTAGGAAGCTATCACGACCCCCATCTTTCACAGCTTTAAAGAAATGTTCCCAATTACAGGGATAAAAACAAAGTCTTTAAACATGGCCTCTTAAAACGACATACTTTAGTTTCCAATCACAAAGAAATGTGGATTTTCTTTTAACCTTCGCTGAATGGAATTCAGGTTCTCTGATGCCACCTTCTGGATAAAACCCATGCAAATAAAGCAAAAGAGGAGCCCGAGGTTACTATGAAACTAGAGCTTAGAAGTGTCTTGGAATGCACCTTAGAAGAATTCATATTTCTATTTAGCGCTTTCCCCCCACCCCAACTGTGAAAACTCTTCCGGAGATGTTCAACAAATTAACCACTGCCCAGAAAAGAAGTAACGTTACACAGACAATGAAAGAGAGGAGACCTTTTCACCACTGCCAGTTAACAAGCACCCTCTTGGTGACGGAACTTGGTGCTGAGCCACATCAACTTTGGCATAAGGCGTCAGAGACGGCCACACAAGAAAGTCGTTCAGAGCAAGGCAAGGTGTGAGTTGCTGGGCTACCTCTTGGCATCATAGCAGGATTAAAGAGGCTGGTTTCCAAAGAGAAGCCCCATAATATCTTGTGAAATTTGCTGGCCCTGTGAAAGGAAACAAACATTTGGTTGAAATAGGGGCCTGGACATGTAGGGAGAGGAGCCAAATGAAGCCACAATGATCTGTTCCCATATTCTGGAAATGGTGTACTAATTCCTTCAGTACCTCCTGTGTGCTGAGCACTTTACAAAAACCATACAAGAGATATCCCTGAGAGCAAGGTGTAAGTCCCATTTGGCAAATGTGGAAATTGAGGTTCAAAGATGACATTAAGAGTCAGACTCAGACACTGAAATTTATTTTTAATGAAACACGATGCATTGTCTCAGCAACATCTGCAAGGCAAGAAATAAAAATATCACGCCTCCAGCCCCACTCCCCGACAAACGGCGGAAGGGTAAATTTTTAATGAAGTCTTGATCTGCATATTACTTGAATTGTTAGCCTACATCTCCAGGACCACTGCAAATTGAATGCTCACCCACTTATAGAGGGGGTGACTTTTGACTATCATTTCTCCACTCATTGGGGTTTAAACCTCCTCCTCCCCTTTTCCCATGTAGGCTGGCTTGAAATTACATTGAAATCCATGTTCCCCTACCTGAAAAAAAAACAGCGCTCTCACAGTCTCTGGATTCTTTCACTGGTGATGAGTGAAAGGAAGATGGTGAAAGTAAAACCCAAATTATTCAGCCATTTTCCAAATACTTTTTAACATAATCGTTTCCTTTCCCCTCATCCTCCCATGTCCGCTTTCCATACCTGGGCCCTTTTTCCCTCAAAAATGGCTCTGCTTCGCAGCATCCCCTTTGCCTGCCCCCGAAACGTGGGGTGGTGCTTCCCCTGGGTTTGTTTCAGTTTTAGCCAATCTGTGTTTATTTTGGGGTTTATCAAAAAATTTTGGGGCCCCTGGGGCTTCCCCCATACTCATTGGTTAAAACCCAAATTTCAGTCCAAGAGACCTGGGGTTTGTCCCTGGGGTTTGGGGAAAATCCCTGGAGAAGGGGAAAAGGCTACACATCCAGTTTCGGCCTAGAGAATTCCATGGATGTATATTATGGGGTCTCCAAGAGTCAGACATGAAGAGCAACTTGGACAAAATTGTACTTTCCCAAAGACAAGCATTGCCTAGGCGTTTGTTTTCTGTTTCTCCTAAAGCGGGGGGGGAGATTTTTCATTTATAGATTGCTGTGCTGTTCTGCTTGCCTTAGCAAAATTTTAAATTAAAAAGAGCAAAAGGAACCAGCGCTGGGGAACTTGAGGGGCAAAGAGACAGGGTGAGGGGGAGGGAAAGCAACTG
>NW_027224505.1:0-19533 GCF_023699985.2 Odocoileus virginianus | reverse complement strand
CAGGGGAGCAGGGAGAGAAAAGAGGCCCCTGTGTCCTAGGTCGGCCTGCTCTTCCCCCCAGGCGGAGCTGCCTAGGCTGCCAGGGAGCTGCCTGAAAAGACTCTGGCTCAGCCGAGCTCTCTGAAGGGGCAGGGGGCAGGAACAGACGTGTGCAGGGAGTTGGGCCTTGGCCTGGGAGTGTGGACCCCCGAGCTGGTCCCCAGGCTCGGGGCCATGGGCCCGGAGAGAGGACCACCCCAAAGCACTTTTCTCCCGGGTTTCAGAGCAGTGTGCGCGATTTGCGGGAACAGCGGGCCAGAGTGCTTCCCAAACGGCCTTTGGAGGCAGGCGGGGAGGTCTGCCGGAGGGAGAGGGCCGGTGCTGCTGGGAGGCCCCACAGGCCAGAGGCACAACCCAGCGAGGCCCCTGCCCTTGGCCAGCCTTGCCCAGGCCTTCCTGGCGTCCAGGGCTACTGCCCCACGAAGGGGCAGGCTGCAGGGAGTGTGTCCAGACATGCACGGGCACCTACCCCAACTCAGCCCCGCTAGGCCTTTCCCCTGGGCCTAGGCCTCAGCTGAGGCCTACTGGGGGGGAAGGTGCTGGCAGGGGCTGTCTCCACAATGCAACTCCCAGGGGCAGAGCCTTCTGGCAGAGGGAAGAGGGGAGCAACGGGGGTGGATGCCCAAGCCGTCTTTGCCCCAGCTGCCTCAGGGGAGCAGGGAGAGCAAGAGGCCCACTGTGATCCTATGTCGGCTCTGCCTCTTCCCACCCAGGCGGAGCTGCTGGGGCTGCCAGGGAGCTGCCTGACAGACTCTGGCTCAGCCGAGCTCTCTGAAGGGGCAGGGGGTGGACCCCCGAGCTGGTCCCGAGGCTCGGGCCATGGGCCCGGAGAGAGGACCACCCCAAAGCATTTTCTCCGGGTTTTAGAACAGTGTGCGCGATTTGCGGAACAGCCGGCCAGAGTGCTTCCCAAACGGCCTTTGGAGTCAGGCGGGGAGGTCTGCCCGAGGGTGAGGGCCGGTGCTGCTGGGAGGCCCCACAGGCCAGAGGCACACCCCAGCGAGGCCCCTGCCCTGGCCAGCCTTGCCCAGGCCTTCCTGGCGTCCAGGCTACTGCCCCACGAAGGGGCAGGCTGCAGGGAGTGTGTCCAGACATGCACGGGCACCTACCCCAACTCAGCCCCGCTAGGGCCTTTCCCCTGGGCCTAGGCCTCAGCTGAGGCCTACTGGGTGGGAAGGTGCTGGCAGGGGCTGTCTCCACACTGCAACGTCCCAGGCGGCAGAGCCTTCTGGCAGAGGGAAGAGGGGAGGAACGGGGTGGATGCCCAAGCCGTCTTCGCCCCAGCTGCCTCAGGGGAGCAGGGAGAGCAAGAGGCCCACTGTGATCCTAGTCGGCTCTGCCTCTTCCCACCCAGGCGGAGCTGCTGGGGCTGCCAGGGAGCTGCCTGACAGACTCTGGCTCAGCCGAGCTCTCTGAAGGGGCAGGGGGAATGAACAGACGTGTGCATGGAGTTGGGCCTTGGCCTGGGAGTGTGGAACCCCGAGCTGGTCCACCGGCTCGGGGTCATGGGCCCGGAGAGAGGACCACCCCAAAGCACTTTTCTCCCGGGTTTCAGAGCAGTGTGCGCGATTTGCGGGAACAGCCGGCCAGAGTGCTTCCCAAACGGCCTATCCGAGGCAGGCGGGGAGGTCTGCCTGAGGGAGAGGGCCGGTGCTGCTGGAGGCCCCACAGGCCAGAGGCACAACCCAGCGAGGCCCCTGCCCTTGGCCAGCCTTGCCCAGGCCTTCCTGGCGTCCAGGGCTACTGCCCCACGAAGGGCAGGCTGCAGGGAGTGTGTCCAGACATGCACGGGCACCTACCCCAACTCAGCCCCGCTAGGGCCTTTCCCCTGGGCCTAGGCCTCAGCTGAGGCCTACTGGGTGGGAAGGTGCTGGCAGGGGCTGTCTCCACACTGCAACGTCCCAGGCGGCAGAGCCTTCTGGCAGAGTGAAGAGGGGAGCAACGGGGTGGATGCCCAAGCCGTCTTTGCCCCAGCTGCCTCAGGGGAGCAGGGAGAGCAAGAGGCCCACTGTGATCCTAGGTCGGCTCTGCCTCTTCCCACCAGGCGGAGCTGCTGGGGCTGCCAGGGAGCTGCCTGACAGACTCTGGCTCAGCCGAGCTCTCTGAAGGGGCAGGGGGCAGGAACAGACGTGTGCATGGAGTTGGGCCTTGGCCTGGGAGTGTGACCCCCGAGCTGGTCCCCAGGCTCGGGGCCATGGGCCCGGAGAGAGGACCACCCCAAAGCACTTTTCTCCCGGGTTTCAGAGCAGTGTGCACGATTTGCGGGAACAGCCGGCCAGAGTGCTTCCCAAACGGCCTTTGGAGGCAGGCGGGGAGGTCTGCCGGACTGAGAGGGCCGGTGCTTCTGGGAGGCCCCACAGGCCAGAGGCACAACCCAGCGAGGCCCCTGCCCTTGGCCAGCCTTGCCCAGGCCTTCCTGGCGTCCAGGGCTACTGCCCCACGAAGGGGCAGGCTGCACGGAGTGTGTCCGTACATGCACGGGCACCTCCCAAAAAACTGGGCCCCGTTGGGGCCTTTTCCCAGGGGCCTGGGCCCCTTCAGCTGAGGCCTTGGGGGGGGAAGGGGGCTGGCGGGGGCTGTCTCCAAAATGCAACGCCCCCAGGGGGCCCGGGACCCCTTCTGGCAGGGGGGAAGAGGGGAGAACGGGGTGGATGCCCAAGCCGCTTCCCCCCACGGGCCTGGGGGAAGCGGGAAAGGGGCAAAAAGGCCCCCCAATTTGTAAACCCTTATGTCGGCTCGGGCCTCTTCCCACCCGGGGGGCGGAGCTGCTGGGGCTGCCGGGAGATGCCGGGACGACTCTGGTCAGCCCAGTCTTGAAGGGGCCCGGGGGCAGGAACGGGACTTTGTGCATGGATTTGGGGCCCTTTGGCCTGGGAGGGGACCCCCGGAGCTGGTCCCCAGGCTCGGGGCCAGGGGGCCCGGAGAGAGGCCCACCCCAAACCCACTTTTCCCCGGGTTTAAAACGGGGTTGTGCGGGGATTTGCGGGAACAGCCGGCCAGAGTGCTTCCCAAACGGCCTTTGGAGGCAGGCGGGGGAGGTTTTTGCCGGAGGGAGGGGGCCCGGGTTTGCTGGGGGAAAGGCCCCACAGGCCAGAGGCACAACCCAGCGGGGGCCCGCCCTTGGGGCCAGCCTTACCCAGGCCCTTCCTGGGCGTCCAGGGCAAATCCCCCCCCACAAAAGGGGAAGGCTGAAAGGGGTGGGGTCCGGGACTGCACGGGCACCTCCCCCAATTCAGCCCCGCTGGGCCTTTCCCCTGGGCCTGGGCCTCGTTTGGGGCCTACTGGGGGGGAAGGTGGGGCAGGGGCTGTCCCCCACACTGCAACGTCCCAGGCGGAAAGAGCCTTCTGGCAGAGGGAAAGAGGGGAAGGACGGGGGGGGAATGCCCAAGCCGTTTTTCCCCCCGCTCCCTCAGGGGGCAGGGAGAGCAAGGGGCCCACTGTGTTTCTAGGTCGGCTTGCCCCTTTCCCCCCAGGCGGGGGCTGCTGGGGTGCCAGGGAGCTGCCTGACGGGATTTTCGGGATCACCCTGGCTTCTGAAGTGGCAGGGGGGAGGAAAGAAGTGTCCCAGGGGATTTGGGGCCCTTGGCCTGGGCGTGTGGACCCCCGAGCTGGCCCCCAGGCTCGGGGCCATTGGCCCGGGAGGAGGACCCCCCCAAAAAGCCTTTTCCCCCGGGTTTCAGAGCAGGGTGCGGGGATTTGCAGGGAAACAGTCGGCCAGATTTTTTTCCCCAAAACCCGGCCTTTGGGGGGGCGGGGGAGGTCTCCCCGGAGGGAGAGGGCCGGTTCTGATGGGAGGCCCCACAGGCCAGAGGCACAACCCAGCGAGGCCCCTGCCCTTGGCCAGCCTTGCCCAGGCCTTCCTGGCGTCCAGGGCTACTGCCCCACCAAGGGGCAGGCTGCAGGGAGTGTGTCCAGACATGCACGGGCACCTACCCCAACTCAGCCCCGCTAGGGCCTTTCCCCTGGGCCTAGGCCTCAGCTGAGGCCTACTGGGTGGGAAGGTGCTGGCAGGGGCTGTCTCCACACTTTGGGGCCTTTGGGCCTGGGGTGTGGCCCCCCGGTGGTCCCAGGTGGGGGCCCTTGGGCCCCTTTAAGGGGAGGACCCCCCCAAAGCACTTTTTTTCCCGTGTTTCGGGAGCAGTTGGGGGAATTTTGGGGAAAACAGCCGGCCGGGAGTGTTCCCCAAAACCGGCTTTGGAGGCAGGCGGGGAGGTCCCCGGGAAAGGGAGAGGGCCGGGGGCTGCTGGGGGCCCCACGGGCCCAGAGCACAACCCAGCGGGGGGCCCTCCCCTTGGGCCGCCTTCCCGGGCCCTTTCCCTGGCGTCCGGGGTTACTGCCCCCCCAAGGGGCAGGCTGCAGGGAGTGGGGCCCAGACATCACGGGCACTTACCAAAACTCACCCCCGCTAGGTTTTTTCCCATGGGCCTAGGCCTATTTGACCCTTTACTGGGGGGGAAGGGTGCTGGAGGGGCGTCCCCAACACTGAAAACTTTCCCAGGAGGCAGAGCCTTTGGCAGAGGGAAGAGGGGAGCAAGGGGTGGATGCCCAAGCCGTCTTTGCCCCAGCTGCCTCGGGGAGCGGGGAGAGCAAGGGGCCCCCACTGTGATCCTAGGTCGGCTCTGCCTTTCTTCCCCCCCAAGCGGAGCTGCTGGGGTTCCCAGGGAGTGCCTGAAAGACTTGGCTCAGCCGAGCTCTCTGAAGGGGCGGGGGGCGGGGAACAGCCCGTGTGATGGATTTGGGGCCCTTTGGCCTGGGGGGGTGTGGAGCCCCGAGCGGGGCCCCCAGGTGGGGGCCATGGGCCGGAGGGGAGGACCCCCCAAAAGATTTTTCCTCCCCCGGGTTCAGGGGAAAGTGGGGCACGATTTGCGGGGAACAGCCGGCCAGGTGTTCCCCAAACGGCCTTTGGAGGAGGGGGGGAGGTCTGCCGGAGGGAGGGGGCCCGGTGCTGCTGGGAGGCCCCCACAGGCCAGGGGCCCCAACCCCAGCGAGGCCCCTGCCCTTGGCCACCCTTTTGCCCAGGCCTTCCTGGCGTCCAGGGCTACTGCCCCACAAAGGGGGGAAAGGCTGCAGGGGTGTGTCCAACATGCACGGGCACCTCCCCCAAAATTCACCCACGCTAGGGTTTCCCCCTGGGCCTAGGCCTACCCTTAGGCCAAACGGGGGTGGGAAGGTGCGGGCAGGGGCTGTCTCCACACTGCAACGTCCCAGGGGGCAGAGCTTTGGCAGGGGGGAAAAAAGGGGGAGAAACCCGGGGGGGAAATGCCCTAGCCGTCTTTCCCCCAAAAGCTGCCTGGGGGAGCAGGGGAGAGCAAGGGCCCTCTGGGGATCCTAGGTCGGCTCTGCCTCTTCCCCCCCAGGGGGGCTGCGGGGGGCTGCCGGGGAAAGCTGCTGACAGACTCGGCTCAGCCGGGGCCTCTCTGAAGTGGGCCAGGGGCGGAAAAAAAGACGTGTGCATGGAGTGGGGCCTTGGCCTGGGAGGGTGGACCCCCGAGCTAGGCCCCCCCCCAAAGCACTTTTCCCCCGGGTTTAGAGCATGGCGGGGTTTTGCGGGAAAACGGGCCGGGCCCAAAGAGTCCCTTCCCAAGGGGTTTTGGGGAGGCAGGCGGGGAGGTCTGCCGGGGGGGGAGAGGGCCGGTGCTTGCTGGGGGGCCCCACGGGCCCAAGGGGCAAAACCCCAGCGAGGCCCCTGCCCTTGGCCAGCCTTTCCCCGGCCTTCCTGGCGTCCAGGGCTACTGCCCCACCAAGGGGCAGGCTGCAGGGAGTGTGTCCAGACATGCACGGGCACCTACCCCAACTCAGCCCCGCTAGGGCCTTTTTCCCCCGGGGCCTGGGCCTCGCTGGGGGCCTACTGGGGGGGAAGGTGCTGGCGGGGGCGGGTCTCCACATGAAAAATTCCCAGGAGGGCAGAGCCTTTTTGGCAGGGGGAAAGAGGTGGCAACGTGGTGGATCCCCAACCCGTCTTTCCCCCAAAGTTTGCCTCAGGGGAGCAGGGAGAGCAAAAAGGCCCACTGTGATCCTAGGTCGGCTCGGGCCTTTTCCCCACCCAAGGCGGAGCTGCTGGGGCTGCAGGGGTTTTGGCCTGCCCAGATCTGCTAAAGCCGAGCTCTTTTTGAAGGGGCGGGGGGAGGAACAGACGTGTTGCATGGATTTGGGGCCTTTGGCCCTGGGAGTGGGGAAACCCCGGAGGGGTTTCCCGGGCTCGGGACCAGGGGCCCGGGGAAGAGAGGCCCAACCCCAAAGCACTTTTCTCCCGGGTTTCAGAGAAGTGTGCGCGTTTTTCCCGGGAACAGCCGGCCAGAGTGCTTCCCAACGGCCTTTGGAGGGGGTCGGGGGAGGTCTGCCGGGGGGAGGGGGCCGGGTGCTGCTGGGGGGGGCCCACAGGCCGAGGCACAACCCAGAGAGGCCCCTGCCCTTGGCCCCCTTCCCCAAGGCCTTCTGGCGTCCGGGGCAAACTGCCCCACGAAGGGGCAGGCTGAGGGAGGTGCCCAGAATGCACGGGAAACCTACCCCAACTCGCGCCACTAGGGCATTTCCCCGGGGGCCTAGACCTCAGCTGAGGCCTACGGGTTTGGGAAGGGGGCTGGCGGGGGGCTGTCCCCCACACTGAAAAGTCCCAGGAGGCGAGCCTTCTGGCAGAGGGAAGGGGGGAGAAAACGGGGTGGGGGGGGCCCAAGCGTCTTTGCCCCAGCTGCCTCAGGGGAGAGGGGAGCAAGGGGCCCCCACTGGATCCTAGGTCGGCTCTGCCCCCTTCCCACCCAGGGGAGCGGGCGGGGGCTCCCAGGGAGCTCCCTGACAGCCCTTCGGGCTCACCCGGGGCTCTCTGAAGTGGCGGGGGGGCAGGAACAGCGTGTGCAGGGGGTTTGGGGTTTGGCCTGGGAGTTTTGGACCCCGGAAAGCTGGGTCCCCAGGCTGGGGGCCGGGGCCCCGGAAGGGGGGACCCCCCAAAGCACTTTTTTTCCCGGGGTTTTCAGAGCAGTGTGCGCGATTTCCCGGGAAACAGGGGCCCAGAGTGTTTCCCCAAACGGCCTTTGGGGAGGCGGGGAGGTCTCCCCGGAGTGGAGGGCCGGTGTCTGCTGGGAGGCCCCACAGGCCAGAGGCACAACCCGCGAGGCCCTCCCCGGGCCAGCCTTCCCCGGGCCCTTTCCCGGGCGTCCAGGGTTTCCCTGCCCCACAAAGGGGGCAGGCTCCCGGGGGTTTTGTGTCCAGACATGCACGGGCACCTCCCAAAACTCCCCCCGCTAGGGCCTTTCCCATGGGCCCTAGGCCTAAAGCTGGGCCTACTGGGGGGGAAAAGGTGTGGCAGGGGTTTTCCCAAAATCCCAACGTCCCAGGGGGGAAAAAGAGCCTTCTGGCAGAGGGAAGAGGGGGGGCAACGGGGGGGGGGATGCCCAACCCGGGTTTCGCCCCAGCTGCCTCGGGAAAAAGAGGAAGAGCAAGAGGCCCACTGTGATCCTAGGTCGGCCTGCCTTTTTCCCCCCCAGGCGGGCTGTGGGGCTCCCGGGGAGCTCCCTGACAGACTCTGGCCCCACCCCAGCTCTCTGGGGGGGCGGGGGGGCAGGAACAGACTTTGGGGGTGCATGGGGGTTGGGGCCCTTTGGGCCCGGGGGAAAGTGGGGGACCCCCGGGGCTGGTCCGAGGCTGGGGGGCCCAGGGGCCCCGGGAAAGAAGGGGGGACCCCCCCCAAAGCACTTTTCCCCCGGGGTTTTTAGAACGTTTTTCCCGGGGTTTTTGGGGGAAAACACCCGGGCCCCAGAGTGTTTCCCCAAAGGGCCTTTGGGGGCGGGCCCGGGGGGTTCCCGGGGGAAAGGGGGGCCCGGGTGCTCCCGGGGGGGCCCCCAAAGGGCCCAAGGAGGCAAACCGCGGGGCCCCCTTTCCCCTTGGGCCCAGCCTTGCCCGGGCCCTTTCCCGGCGTCCAGGGCTACTGCCCCCCCAAAGGGGGGCAGGCTGCAGGGGTGTGCCCGGGACATGCACGGGCCCCTACCCCAACTAGCCCCGCTGGGGCCCTTTTCCCCCGGGGCCCTAGGCCTCAGCTGAGGTTTATGGGTGGGAAGGTGCTGGCAGGGGCGTCTCCACCCCTGAAAAACCCCCAGGCGGAAAGACCCTTCTGGCAGGGGGGGAAGGGGGAGGAACGGGGTGGCCCCCAAAACCCGTCTTCCCCCCCAGTGCCTCGGGGGGAGCAGGGAGAGAAAAGGGGCCCCACTGGGGATCCTAGGTCGGCTCTGTCTTCCCCCAGGCGGAGTGCTGGGGCTCCCAGGGAGCTCCCCTGACGATCGGGCTAAAGCCGAGCTCTCTAAAAGGGGCCCAGGGGGGAATAAAAACAGACGTGTGCAGGGGATTTGGGGCCTTGGCCTGGGAGTTTTGGAAACCCCGAGTGGTCCACCGGCTCGGGGTCATGGGCCCGGAGAGAGGACCCCCCCAAAAAGCACTTTTCCCCGGGGGTTTCAGAGCATTTTGTGCGCGATTTGGGGGAAAAACAGCCGGCCAGAGGTTCCCCAAAACCCGGCCCTTTGGAGGCGGGGGGGGGAGGTCTGCCTGAGGGAGAGGGCCGGTGCTGGGGGAGGGCCCCACAGGCCGGGGGAAAACAACCCAGCGAGGGCCCCCTCCCCTTTGGGCCCAAGCCTTGCCCGGGTTTCCCTGGCGTCAGGGCTCCCTGCCCCCAAAGGGGGCGGCGCAGGGAGTGTGTCCAGACATGCCGGGCCCCCCAAACCCCCAATCACCCCCGTAGGGCCTTTCCCGGGGCCAGGCCTCAGCTGAGGCCTACTGGGGGGGAAGGGGTCTGGCAGGGGCTGTTTTCCCCCCACTGAAACCCTTTCCCAGGCGGCAGGGGGCCTTCTGGCAGAGGGGAAGAGGGGGCAAGGGGGGGTGGATCCCCCAACCCTTTCTTCGCCCCGGGCTGCCTCAGGGGAAGCGGGGGAGAGAAAGGGGAGGCCCACTGTGATCCTAGGTCGGCCCCTTGTTTTCCCCAAAACCCCAGGGGGGAGTGCGGGGGGGCTGCCAGGGAGCTGCCTGACGGGGCCCTCTGGCTCAGCCCAGCTTTTGGGAAGGGGCAGGGGGCAGGAACGGGACGTGTGTTTGGGGTTTTGGGGCCTTTGACTGGGAGTGTGGCCCCCCGAGCTGGCCCCCAAGGCTGGGGGCCATGGGCCCGGAGAGAGGGACCCCCCCCAAAGCCCCTTTTCCCCCGGGGTTTTCAGAGCAGAGTGCGCGTTTGGGGGAAAACACCCCGGCCAGAGTGCTTCCCAAAGGGCCTTTGGAGG
This sequence comes from Odocoileus virginianus, assembly GCF_023699985.2. Lineage (NCBI taxonomy): Eukaryota > Metazoa > Chordata > Mammalia > Artiodactyla > Cervidae > Odocoileus > Odocoileus virginianus. Next base: position 10,240 of record NW_027224505.1, on the reverse strand, counting down.
AAGGGGGGGAAAAGGTCTGCCGGAGGGAGAGGGCCGGTTGCTGGGGGGGCCCCCACGGCCAGGGGGCAAAACCCAGCGAGGGCCCTTTCCCCTTGGCGGGCCTTTCCCCGGCCTTCCTGGCCCGCCCAGGGCTATCCCCCACGAAGGGGCAGGTTTGCGGGGGAGTGTGCCCAAAGACATGCAGGGGGCACTTTAAAAAAAATCAGCCCCGCTAGGGCCTTTTTTCCCATGGGCCTGGGCCTCGCTGAGGCCTACTGGGTGGGAAGGTGCTGGCAGGGGCTTTTCTCCACACTGCAATGTCCCAGGGGCAGACCCTTTCTGGCAGGGGGGAAGAGGGGGGGGCAACGGGGGTGGATGCCCAAGCCGCTTTCCCCCAGCGGGCCTCGGGGGAGCGGGGAGAGAAAAAGAGGCCCACTTTGACCCCTGGTGGGCTCGCCTTTCCCACCCAGGCGGAGTTTGCGGGGGGCCTGCAGGGACCCTGCCTGACAGACTTGGCTCACCCGAGCCCCTCTAAAGGGGGCCCCGGGGGGGCAGGAACGGCGTTTTTGCATGGAGTTGGGCCTTGGCCTGGGAGTGTGGACCCCCGAGCGGGTTCCCCAGGCTCGGGGCCATGGGCCCGGAGAGAGGACCACCCCAAAGCACTTTTCTCCCGGGTTTCAGAGCAGTGTGCGCGATTTGCGGGAACAGCCGGCCAGAGTTTTTCCCAAACGGCCTTTGGAGGCGGCCCGGGGGGAGGTCTCCCGGGGGGAGAGGGGGGGTTGCTGCGGGGGAAAGGCCCCCAACAGGCCAAAAAGGCAAAAACCCGGGCGAGGCCCCTCCCCTTTGGGCCCAGGCTTCCCCAAAGGCCTTCCGGGCCCGTCCAGGGCTACTGCCCCCAAAAGGGGGGCAGGTTTGCAGGGAGTGTTTTCCAGCCCTTTTGCACGGGCACCAAACCCCAACTCAGTCCCGCTAGGGCCTTTCCCCGGGGCCTCGGCCTCAGCTGAGGCCTACGGGGTGGGAAGGTGCTGGCGGGCCTGCCCTCCACACTGCAACGCCCCGGGGGCCCAGGGGCCTTCGGCAGGGGGAAAGGGGGGAAAGCAACGGGGGTTTAATGCCCAAGCCGTCTTTCCCCCAGCTGCCCTGGGGGGCGCGGGGGGGCCCAAAGGGGCCCACTGTGACCCTAGGTCGGCTCTCCTCTTCCCCCCCAGGCGGAGTGCGGGGCTGCCAGGGAGCTGCCTGACAGACTCTGGCTCAGCCGAGCTCTCTGAAGGGGCAGGGGGCAGGAACAGACGTGTGCATGGAGTTGGGACTTGGCCTGGGAGTGTGGAGCCCGGAGCTGGTCCCCAGGCTCGGGGCCATGGGCCCGGAGAGAGGACCACCCCAAAGCACTTTTCTCCCGGGTTTCAGAGCAGTGTGCGCGATTTGCGGGAACAGCGGGCCAGAGTGCTTCCCAAACGGCCTTTGGAGGCAGGCGGGGAGGTCTGCCGGAGGGAGAGGGCCGGTGCTGCTGGGAGGCCCCACAGGCCAGAGGCACAACCCAGCGAGGCCCCTGCCCTTGGCCAGCCTTGCCCAGGCCTTCCTGGCGTCCTGGGCTACTGCCCCACGAAGGGGCAGGCTGCAGGGAGTGTGTCCAGACATGCACGGGCACCTACCAAAACTCAGCCCCGCTAGGGCCTTTCCCATGGGCCTAGGCCTCAGCTGAGGCCTACTGGGTGGGAAGGTGCTGGCAGGGGCTGTCTCCACAATGCAACGTCCCAGGCGGCAGAGCCTTCTGGCAGAGGGAAGAGGGGAGCAACGGGGTGGATGCCCAAGCCGTCTTCGCCCCAGCTGCCTCAGGGAAGCAGGAAGAGCAAGAGGCCCACTGTGATCCTATGTCGGCTCTGCCTCTTCCCACCCAGGCGGAGCTGCTGGAGCTGCCAGGGAGCTGCCTGACAGACTCTGGCTCAGCCGAGCTCTCTGAAGGGGCAGGGGGCAGGAACAGACGTGTGCATGGAGTTGGGCCTTGGCCTGGGAGTGTGGACCCCCGAGCTGGTCCCCAGGCTCGGGGCCATGGGCCCGGAGAGAGGACCACCCCAAAGCACTTTTCTCCCGGGTTTTAGAACAGTGTGCGCGATTTGCGGGAACAGCCGGCCAGAGTGCTTCCCAAACGGCCTTTGGAGGCAGGCGGGGAGGTCTGCCGGAGGGAGAGGGCCGGTGCTGCTGGGAGGCCCCACAGGCCAGAGGCACAACCCAGCGAGGCCCCTGCCCTTGGCCAGCCTTGCCCAGGCCTTCCTGGCGTCCAGGGCTACTGCCCCACCAAGGGGCAGGCTGCAGGGAGTGTGTCCAGACATGCACGGGCACCTACCCAAACTCAGCCCCGCTAGGGCTTTCCCCTGGGCCTAGGCCTCAGCTGAGGCTACTGGGTGGGAAGGTGCTGGCAGGGGCTGTCTCCACACTGCAACGTCCCAGGAGGCAGAGCCTTCTGGCAGAGGGAAGAGGGGAGCAACGGGGTGGATGCCCAAGCCGTCTTCGCCCCAGCTGCCTCAGGGGATCAGGGAGAGCAATAGGCCCACTGTGATCCTAGGTCGGCTCGCCTCTTCCCACCCAGGCGGAGCTGCTGGGGCTGCCAGGGAGCTGCCTGACAGACTCTGGCTCAGCCGAGCTCTCTGAAGGGGCAGGGCGCAGGAACAGACGTGTGCATGGAGTTGGGCCTTGGCCTGGGAGTGTGGACCCCCGAGCTGGTCCCCAGGCTCGGGGTCATGGGCCCGGAGAGAGGAGGAACCACCCCAAAGCACTTTTCTCCCGGGTTTCAGAGCAGTGTGCGCGATTTGCGGGAACAGCCGGCCAGAGTGCTTCCCAAACGGCCTTTGGAGGCAGGCGGGGAGGTCTGCCGGAGGGAGAGGGCCGGTGCTGCTGGGAGGCCCCACAGGCCAGAGGCACAACCCAGCGAGGCCCCTGCCCTTGGCTAGGGTTGCCCAGGCCTTCCTGGCGTCCAGGGCTACTGCCCCACGAAGGGGCAGGCTGCAGGGCCGACATGCAGGGGGCACTCCAACTCAGCCCCGCCAGGGCCTTTCCCCTGGGCCTAGGCCTCAGCTGAGGCCTACTGGGTGGGAAGGTGCTGGCAGGGGCTGTCTCCACACTGCAACGTCCCAGGAGGCAGAGCCTTCTGGCAGAGGGAAGAGGGGAGCAACGGGGTGGATGCCCAAGCCGTCTTTGCCCCAGCTGCCTCAGGGGAGCAGGGAGAGCAAGAGGCCCACTGTGATCCTAGGTCGGCTCTGCCTCTTCCCACCCAGGCGGAGCTGCTGGGGCTGCCAGGGAGCTGCCTGACAGACTCTGGCTCAGCCGAGCTCTCTGAAGGGGCAGGGGGCAGGAACAGACGTGTGCATGGAGTTGGGCCTTGGCCTGGGAGTGTGGACCCCCGAGCTGGTCCCCAGGCTCGGGGCCATGGGCCCGGAGAGAGGACCACCCCAAAGCACTTTTCTCCCGGGTTTCAGAGCAGTGTGCGCGATTTGCGGGAACAGCCGGCCAGAGTGCTTCCCAAACGGCCTTTGGAGGCAGGCGGGGAGGTCTGCCGGAGGGAGAGGGCCCGTTCTGTGGGAGGCCCACAGGCCAGGGGGAAAAACCCAGCAGGCCCGCCTTGGCCAGCCTTCCCCAGGCCTTTCCCTGGCGTCCAGGGTACTCCCCCAGAAGGGGCGGCTGAGGGAGTGTGTCCAGACATGCACGGGCACCTACCCCAACTCAGCCCCGCCAGGGCCTTTCCCCTGGGCCTAGGCCTCAGCTGAGGCCTACTGGGTGGGAAGGTGCTGGCAGGGGCTGTCTCCACACTGCAACGTCCCAGGAGGCAGAGCCTTCTGGCAGAGGGTAGAGGGGAGCAATGGGGTGGATGCCCAAGCCGTCTTTGCCCCAGCTGCCTCAGGGGATCAGGGAGAGCAAGAGGCCCACTGTGATCCTAGGTCGGCTCTGCCTCTTCCCACCCAGGCGGAGCTGCTGGGGCTGCCAGGGAGCTGCCTGACAGACTCTGGCTCAGCCGAGCTCTCTGAAGGGGCAGGGGGCAGGAACAGACGTGTGCATGGAGTTGGGCCTTGGCCTGGGAGTGTTGACCCCCGAGCTGGTCCCCAGGCTCGGGGCCATGGGCCCGGAGAGAGGACCACCCCAAAGCACTTTTCTCCCGGGTTTCAGAGCAGTGTGCGCGATTTGCGGGAACAGCCGGCCAGAGTGCTTCCCAAACGGCCTTTGGAGGCAGGCGGGGAGGTCTGCCAGAGGGAGAGGGCCGGTTCTGCTGGGAGGCCCCACAGGCCAGAGGCACAACCCAGCGAGGCCCCTGCCCTTGGCCAGCCTTGCCCAGGCCTTCCTGGCGTCCAGGGCTACTGCCCCACGAAGGGGCAGGCTGTAGGGAGTGTGTCCAGACATGCACGGGCACCTACCCAACTCAGCCCCGCCAGGGCCTTTCCCCTGGGCCTAGGCCTCAGCTGAGGCCTACTGGGTGGGAAGGTGCTGGCAGGGGCTGTCTCCACTCTGCAACGTCCCAGGAGGCAGAGCCTTCTGGCAGAGGGAAGAGGGGAGCAACGGGGTGGATGCCCAAGCCTTCTTTGCCCCAGCTGCCTCAGGGGAGCAGGGAGAGCAAGAGGCCCACTGTGATCCTAGGTCGGCTCTGCCTCTTCCCACCCAGGCAGAGCTGCTGGGGCTGCCAGGGAGCTGCCTGACAGACTCTGGCTCAGCCGAGCTCTCTGAAGGGGCAGGGGGCAGGAACAGACGTGTGCATGGAGTTGGGCCTTGGCCTGGGAGTGTGGACCCCCGAGCTGGTCCCCAGGCTCGGGGCCATGGGCCCGGAGAGAGGACCACCCCAAAGCACTTTTCTCCCGGGTTTCAGAGCAGTGTGCGCGATTTGCGGGAACAGCCGGCCAGAGTGCTTCCCAAACGGCCTTTGGAGGCAGGCGGGGAGGTCTGCCAGAGGGAGAGGGCCGGTTCTGCTGGGAGGCCCCACAGGCCAGAGGCACAACCCAGCGAGGCCCCTGCCCTTGGCCAGCCTTGCCCAGGCCTTCCTGGCGTCCAGGGCTACTGCCCCACGAAGGGGCAGGCTGCAGGGTGTGTGTCCAGACATGCACGGGCACCTACCCCAACTTAGCCCCGCTAGGGCCTTTCCCCTGGGCCTAGGCCTCAGCTGAGGCCTACTGGGTGGGAAGGTGCTGGCAGGGGCTGTCTCCACACTGCAACGTCCCAGGAGGCAGAGCCTTCTGGCAGAGGGAAGAGGGGAGCAACGGGGTGGATGCCCAAGCCGTCTTTGCCCCAGCTGCCTCAGGGCAGCAGGGAGAGCAAGAGGCCCACTGTGATCCTAGGTCGGCTCTGCCTCTTCCCACCCAGGCGGAGCTGCTGGGGCTGCCAGGGAGCTGCCTGACAGACTCTGGCTCAGCCGAGCTCTCTGAAGGGGCAGGGGGCAGGAACAGACGTGTGCATGGAGTTGGGCCTTGGCCTGGGAGTGTGAAGCCCCGAGCTGGTCCCCAGGCTCGGGGCCCTGGGCCCGGAGAGAGGACCACCCCAAAGCACTTTTCTCCCGGGTTTCAGAGCAGTGTGCGCGATTTGCGGGAACAGCCGGCCAGAGTGCTTCCCAAACGGCCTTTGGAGGCAGGCGGGGAGGTCTGCCGGAGGGAGAGGGCCGGTGCTGCTGGAGGCCCCACAGGCCAGAGGCACAACCCAGCGAGGCCCCTGCCCTTGGCCAGCCTTGCCCAGGCCTTCCTGGCGTCCAGGGCTACTGCCCCACGAAGGGGCAGGCTGCAGGGAGTGTGTCCAGACATGCACGGGCACCTACCCCAACTCAGCCCCGCTAGGGCCTTTCCCCTGGGCCTAGGCCTCAGCTGAGGCCTACTGGGTGGGAAGGTGCTGGCAGGGGCTGTCTCCACACTGCAACGTCCCAGGAGGCAGAGCCTTCTGGCAGAGGGAAGAGGGGAGCAACGGGGTGGATGCCCAAGCCGTCTTTGCCCCAGCTGCCTCAGGGGAGCAGGGAGAGCAAGAGGCCCACTGTGATCCTAGGTCGGCTCTGCCTCTTCCCACCCAGGCGGAGCTTCTGGGGCTGCCAGGGAGCTGCCTGACAGACTCTGGCTCAGCCGAGCTCTCTGAAGTGGCAGGGGGCAGGAACAGACGTGTGCATGGAGTTGGGCCTTGGCCTGGGAGTGTGGAGCCCCGAGCTGGTCCCCAGGCTCGGGGCCATGGGCCCGGAGAGAGGACCACCCCAAAGCACTTTTCTCCCGGGTTTCAGAGCAGTGTGCGCGATTTGCGGGAACAGCCGGCCAGAGTGCTTCCCAAACGGCCTTTGGAGGCAGGCGGGGAGGTCTGCTGGAGGGAGAGGGCCGGTGCTGCTGGGAGGCCCCACAGGCCAGAGGCACAACCCAGCAAGGCCCCTGCCCTTGGCCAGCCTTGCCCAGGCCTTCCTGGCGTCCAGGGCTACTGCCCCACGAAGGGGCAGGCTGCAGGGAGTGCGTCCAGACATGCACGGGCACGTACCCCAACTCAGCCCCGCTAGGGCCTTTCCCCTGGGCCAAGGCCTCAGCAGAGGCCTACTGGGTGGGAAGGTGCTGGCAGGGGCTGTCTCCACACTGCAACGTCCCAGGAGTCAGAGCCTTCTGGCAGAGGGAAGAGGGGAGCAACGGGGTGGATGCCCAAGCCGTCTTTGCCCCAGCTGCCTCAGGGGAGCAGGGAGAGCAAGAGGCCCACTGTGATCCTAGGTCGGCTCTGCCTCTTCCCACCCAGGCGGAGCTGCTGGGGCTGCCAGGGTGCTGCCTGACAGACTCTGGCTCAGCCGAGCTCTCTGAAGGTGCAGGGGGCAGGAACAGACGTGTGCATGGAGTTGGGCCTTGGCCTGGGAGTGTGGACCCCCGAGCTGGTCCCCAGGCTCGGGGCCATGGGCCCGGAGATAGGACCACCCCAAAGCACTTTTCTCCTGGGTTTCAGAGCAGTGTGCGCGATTTGCGGGAACAGCCGGCCAGAGTGCTTCCCAAACGGCCTTTGGAGGCAGGCGGGGAGGTCTGCCGGAGGCAGAGGGCCGGTGCTGCTGGGAGGCCCCACAGGCCAGAGGCACAACCCAGCGAGGCCCCTGCCCTTGGCCAGCCTTGCCCAGGCCTTCCTGGCGTCCAGGGCTACTGCCCCACGAAGGGGCAGGCTGCAGGGAGTGTGTCCAGACATGCACGGGCACCTACCCCAACTCAGCCCCGCTAGGGCCTTTCCCCTGGGCCTAGGCCTCAGCTGAGGCCTACTGGGTGGGAAGGTGCTGGCAGGGGCTGTCTCCACACTGCAACGTCCCAGGAGGCAGAGCCTTCTGGCAGAGGGAAGAGGGGAGCAACGGGGTGGATGCCCAAGCTGTCTTTGCCCCAGCTGCCTCAGGGGAGCAGGGAGAGCAAGAGGCCCACTGTGATCCTAGGTCGGCTCTGCCTCTTCCCACCCAGGCGGAGCTGCTGGGGCTGCCAGGGAGCTGCCTGACAGACTCTGGCTCAGCCGAGCTCTCTGAAGGGGCAGGGGGCAGGAACAGACGTGTGCATGGAGTTGGGCCTTGGCCTGGGAGTGTGGACCCCCGAGCTGGTCCCCAGGCTCGGGGCCATGGGCCCGGAGAGCGGACCACCCCAAAGCACTTTTCTCCCGGGTTTCAGAGCAGTGTGCGCGATTTGCGGGAACAGCCGGCCAGAGTGCTTCCCAAACGGCCTTTGGAGGCAGGCGGGGAGGTCTGCCAGAGGGAGAGTGCCGGTTCTGCTGGGAGGCCCCACAGGCCAGAGGCACAACCCAGCGAGGCCCCTGCCCTTGGCCAGCCTTGCCCAGGCCTTCCTGGCGTCCAGGGCTACTGCCCCACGAAGGGGCAGGCTGCAGGGAGTGTGTCCAGACATGCACGGGCACCTACCTAACTCAGCCCCGCTAGGGCCTTTCCCCTGGGCCTAGGCCTCAGCTGAGGCCTACTGGGTGGGAAGGTGCTGGCAGGGGCTGTCTCCACACTGCAACGTCCCAGGAGGCAGAGCCTTCTGGCAGAGGGAAGAGGGGAGCAATGGGGTGGATGCCCAAGCCGTCTTTGCCCCAGCTGCCTCAGGGGTTCAGGGAGAGCAAGAGGCCCACTGTGATCCTAGGTCGGCTGTGCCTATTCCCACCCAGGCGGAGCTGCTGGGGCTGCTAGGGAGCTGCCTGACAGACTCTGGCTCAGCCGAGCTCTCTGAAGGGGCAGGGCGCAGGAACAGACGTGTGCATGGAGTTGGGCCTTGGCCTGGGAGTGTGGACCCCCGAGCTGGTCCCCAGGCTCGGGGCCATGGGCCCGGAGAGAGGACCACCCCAAAGCACTTTTCTCCCGGGTTTCAGAGCAGTGTGCGCGATTTGCAGGAACAGCCGGCCAGAGTGCTTCCCAAACGGCCTTTGGAGGCAGGCGGGGAGGTCTGCCGGAGGGAGAGGGCCGGTTCTGCTGGGAGGCCCCACAGGCCAGAGGCACAACCCAGCGAAGCCCCTGCCCTTGGCCAGCCTTGCCCAGGCCTTCCTGGCGTCCAGGGCTACTGCCCCACGAAGGGGCAGGCTGCAGGGAGTGTGTCCAGACATGCACGGGCACCTACCCAATTCAGCCCCGCTAGAGCCTTTCCCCTGGGCCTAGGCCTCAGCTGAGGCCTACTGGGTGGGAAGGTGCTGGCAGGGGCTGTCTCCACACTGCAACGTCCCAGGAGGCAGAGCCTTCTGGCAGAGGGAAGAGGGGAGCAACGGGGTGGATGCCCAAGCCTTCCTCGCCCCAGCTGCCTCAGAGGAGCAGGGAGAGCAAGAGGCCCACTGTGATCCTAGGTCGGCTCTGCCTCTTCCCACCCAGGCGGAGCTGCTGGGGCTGCCAGGGAGCTGCCTGACAGACTCTGGCTCAGCCGAGCTCTCTGAAGGGCAGGGGGCAGGAACAGACGTGTGCATGGAGTTGGGCCTTGGCCTGGGAGTGTGGACCCCCGAGCTGGCCCCAGGCTCGGGGCCATGGGCCCGGAGAGAGGACCACCCCAAAGCACTTTTCCTCCCGGGTTTCAGAGCAGTGTGCCCCGATTTGCGGACAGCCGGCCAGAGTGCTTCCCAAAGGGCCCTTTGGAGGCAGGCGGGGAGGTCTGCCAGAGGGAGAGGGCCGGTTCTGCTGGGAGGCCCCACAGGCCAGAGGCACAACCCAGCGAGGCCCCTGCCCTTGGCCAGCCTTGCCCAGGCCTTCCTGGCGTCCAGGGCTACTGCCCCACGAAGGGCAGGCTGCAGGGAGTGTTTCCAGACACGCACGGGCACCTACCCAACTCAGCCCCCAGGGCCTTTCCCCTGGGCCTAGGCCTCAGCTGAGGCCTACGGGGTTTGGGAAGGGCTGGCAGGGGCTGTCTCCACACTGCAAACGTCCCAGGAGGCAGAGCCTTCTGGCAGAGGGAAGAGGGGAGCAACGAGTTGATGCCCAAGCCGTCTTCGCCCCAGCTGCCTCAGGGGATCAGGAGAGCAAGAGGCCCACTGTGATCCTAGGTCGGCTTCTCCTCTTCCCACCCAGGCGGAGCTGCTGGGGCTGCCAAGGAGCTTCCTGAAAGACTCCTGCTCAGCCGAGCTCTCTGAAGGGGCATGGGGCAGGAACAGACGTGTGCATGAAGTGGGGCCTTGGCCTGGGAGTGTGGACGCCCGAGTTGGTCCCCAGGCTCGGGGCCATGGGCCCGGAGGGGAGGACCCCCCCAAAGCACTTTCTCCCGGTTTCAGAGCAGTGTGCGCGATTTGCGGGAACAGCCGGCCAGAGGCTTCCCAAACGGCCTTTGGAGGCAGGCGGGGAGGTCTGCCGAGGGAGAGGGCCGGTTCTGCGGGAGGCCCCACAGGCCAAGAGCACAACCCAGCGAAGCCCCTGCCCTTCGCCAGCCTTTCCCAGGCCTTCCTGGCGTCCAGGACTACTGCCCTACGAAGGGGCAGGCTGCAGGGAGTGTGTCCACACATGCACGGGCACCTACCCAATTCAGCCCTGCTAGGGCATTTCCCCTGGGCCTAGGCCTCAGCTGAGGCCTACTGGGGGGAAAGGGGCTGCCAGGGCCTGTCTCCACATTTGCAACGTCCCGGGAGGCAGAGCCTTCTGGCAGAGGGAAGAGGGGAGCAACGGGGTGGATGCCCAAGCCTTCTTCGCCCCGGGTCCCTCGGGGGAGCAGGGAGAGCAAGAGGCCCACTGTGATCCTAGGTCGGCTCTGCCTCTTCCCACCCAGGCGGAGCTGCGGGGGCTGCCAGGGCGCTGCCTGACAGACTCGGGCCACATTCTGAAGGGGCAGGGGCAGGAAAGACGTGTGCTGGAGTT
>NW_027224504.1:0-19624 GCF_023699985.2 Odocoileus virginianus | reverse complement strand
GTGAGAAATAGTCTACTGGATATATGTACAACATCTTGCTTAAGCTTTAATCTTGGTGGAGATTTTCCTGGTTGTGTGTCTTGGCTATTGGAAGTAGTCCTGCAGTGTTCATTGGGGTTCATGTGCCTTTTGATTGATGGTTTCCTCAGCACATAGGCCCAGGTGTGAGAATGTGAGATCCCAGGTTTAGCCTGTCTTGACAGGTTGTTTATTTATTTACTTTTTGAGGCATTTGGAGGCTGTTCATATACTGACTGTAGCCAATGTATATTCCCACCGACAGCTTAGGGAGATTCTTTTACTTCCAGGCTCCTTCCCACATTTATTGTTTGTAGACTTGTGAGGATGGCCAGTCTGACTGGTGGGATTTGATTTCCCATTGTCACTTTGATTGGCATTCCTGCAGCCATTAGGGAATGCTGAGCATCTTGTCCTGTGCTGAAGGTTTGGGTTTGTTTGGCAGTTGGCTTCCTGAAAGTCGACTCTGTTTGGAATTTATTTCTCCAGTATCCACATCATGACATTTCCTGAGGACAGCTATCATTACAGAACCCCAGGCCTTGTGAATTGAGGTGCCTGTGAGAACTGGTGATCAAGCTGTAGTTACAGAAAAAGTTCAAAAGGCAGCAGCACTTTTGCATGCCCACACTTGGTTCCTGGGGCAACCAGGATAGTTGGCTTTCATGGGTGTGAAATAGAGTGGACTGTGCCCGGACAAACATAAAGGGCTTGAGTCTCAGTACTTTTTGCCCCTGTGGCATCACACACACCCACCCACCATCCAGACTAATCCCTTCCAGGTCCACAGCACCCAGTGCCTCAAAGGCTGCCCTCTCAGGAAAGAGGCTTTTGCTGCTAACCTCAGCACCAGGAGAAGTCGAGGCTAACTGAGTCATGCCTTCAGATTCCTCAGGCCTTTGATGCCATGGAGGACTCTGGTCCCAGCCAGAGAGCAGTAGATTGTAGAACTTTTAAAATGGTTCAGTGAAGGGCATTGTGCCAGGCTGTGTCCACCCCTCCCCAGTCCAGCAGTAGGACCCAAGCTTGCTCAGCCTCCAGGGATGGGATATCATCCCAAGTCAGGGAGGTCATTTATAACAGAGGAGGCCCTGCTTTCCTTTCCTTTCCTTTAACATCTTGCCATACTACATTGCAGCATAGTCGAGTTATGGTATTGTGATTGCTGTCAGCATACAGCCACTTGATTCAGGTATTTCATATCTGTGGTGTTTCTCTATTGTTTTTGGACTTTGTGCAATAACAAGTCGAGCAGAGTGCTTAGCATCAGGTCCTTGTGAATACCCCCTCCCCCTATTTCCTGCAGCAAAACATGGGTGTAGGTTCTCCTGCATGAAATATGAAATTTTCTGTATTGCCTTTTCCCTCTACCTTCATCAGCAGTTATTGTTTGTTGAGTTTCTGACAGTGACCATTCTGCATTCTGTGAGGTGATACCTTCCTGGGGTTTCGATTTGCATTCCTAATATTTAGCAATGATGACCTCTTTCCATGTGATTTCTTTTCAAGGGTGAGTTCAACTCATTTCTCCATATTGGCTCCCTTGAACTCAGCCCTGTTGTAAATTTTTTCTGATGACCACCATTAGAACGTTTGTGGAGATCAGCTGTTTTTTACTTCCAGACCCTCTGACCTTAAGAATATTCAATGCCCAACACCACGGCTTTTCAAGTTGTTACAGAAAATGGCCTCAAGGCAGCAGCTTTATTCAGCCCCACACAACTTTTTCCCCTGTAATTTCCATGTTATTTTATTTTGAATAGAGATGATTTCTGAATTTACATGTGTTTCAGGTATGCAGGAACTTGATTCATTAATGTATAGTGGTTTATCTATTCTCTTTCAAGTTCTTGTTCCCATCTAGGTGATTACAGTGTGTTCAGTAAACTTCCATCTGCTATTCAGTAAGGTGTTTTCAATCATCTGTTTGATCCATATAAGTGTGTCTACGTTAATTCAAATCTCCTAATTCACTTTGCCTGTATCTAGAGACTGAGGGCTCCTGCAGAGAGGGCAAGAGGCAGGCACTCCAGGACCATCATGGGGGCGCGCTGCCTGCCACATCCCCCCAGGTCCCTGAGCCCCACCACAAGCCAGCCTTGGGACCCAAGCCTGCCCGGTCTCCCGAGATGTGATACCAACCCATGTGTAACCATGGGATGAGGGGAATAGAGTCAGCATATGTTTCTATATTTACTGTGTTTATAAAGTTATTTGAACTTGAGTATATAGGTGAATTACAATGCAGTGGGTGTTATTTTTTAATGCATAGCAACTTGATTCACTTGTTGTTGTTGCATATAAGTTAAATAAGCAGAGTGACAATATACAGCCTTGATGTAATCCTTTCCCAATTTTGAACCAGTCTGTTGTTCCATATCTGGTTCTAACTGGTACTTCCTGACCATCCAGTTTTCTCAGGAGGCAGGTAATGTGGTCTGGTATTCCCATCTCTTTAAGAATTTTCCACAGTTTGCTGTGATCCACACAGTCAAAGGCTTTAGTGTAGTCTATGAGGCAGATGTTTCTCTGGAATTCTCTTGCTTTTCATGGGAAAACAGGATCCAACAAATGTTTTCATAGGATCCAACAGATGTTGCAATTTGATCTCTGGTTCCTCTGCCTTTTCTAAATACCGCTTGAACATCTGGAAGTTCTTCATTCACGTACTGTTGAAGCCTGTCTTGGGAACTTACTTTTGCTAGTGTGTGAAATGAGTGCAATTGTGCAGTAGTTTGAACATTCTTTGGCATTGCCCTTCTTTGGGATTGGAATGATAACTGACCTTTTCCAGTCCTGTAGCCTGAGTTTTCCAAATTTGAGTTTTCCAAGTTTGCTGTCATATTGAGTGCAGCACTTTAACACCATCATCTTTTAGGATTTGAAATTGCTTAGCTGTACCCCACCAGGCCCCTCTGTCCTTGGGTTTTCCCAGGCAAGAATACTGGAGTGGATTGCCATTTCCTTCTCCATAGGACCTTCCCAACCCAGGATCCGAACCCTGGTCTCCTACATTGCAGGCAGATTCTTTACTGACTGAGTTACCAGGGTCTGTTAGTGATTCACTCATATATAGATGTGTATATGTTGTATTTTGGGTTCTATTCCTGTATGAAGTGAAGTGAAAGTTGTTCAGTCATGTCCAACTCTTTGCAACCCCATGGACTATACAGTCCATGGAATTCTCCAGGCCAGAATACTGGAGTGGGTAGCCTTTCCCTTCTCCAGGGGATCTTCCCAACCCAGGGATCGAACCCAGGTCTCCTGCATTGCAGGCAGATTCTTTACTGACTGAGCTACCAGGGACTGTTAGTGATTCACTCATATGTAAATGTGTATATGTTGTATTTTGGGCTCTATTCCTGTATAGGTTATTACAGAGAGTGAAGTATCATTCCTTTTGTTACCCAGTGGGTCCTTGTGATTTATTTTCTAAATAGTAGTGTGCATGTGTTATTTCAAATAGCTGATTTCTATGGGCCCAATACACTCCTTCTCTGCTAACAATAAGTTCTTTTTTCTAAGTCTGTGAACTGTGTATCTTTGCTCAAGGAGCTCATATGTATCCATTGTTAAATTCCACCTAGAAGTGATATCATATTATATTTTTTGCTCACTGTCTCTCTTACTTCAGTTGCTATGATCATCTCTACCTTCTTCCCTGTGCCTGAAGATGCCATTATTTCATTGATCCTTATGGCTGAGTAATATAGCATTGTGTGTGTATATCCCATATTCTTTATTCATTCCTGTGTCCTTCCACACTTAGGTTGCATCAGTGTCTTTGCTATGGCGACCAGTCCAGCAGGGATGGCATGGGTACCTTGTCTTTGAAAATGTTGCTTCTCCCTGACTATATGCCCAGGCATGTGATTGCTGTTTCCTAAGGCACTTCTGTGTTTCATTTTTTCAAGATCCTCCATATTGTTCTTTCTAGTGGATGAACCAATGGACATTTTTAGTAATCTCATCCAAATTAATTTCTTGATGGGAATTTCTATTCCTAAAATTTTCCCATTTTTATTTTGCTAACCTTCATTCTTGATTATTTTTTGTGTTTGTAGTTATCAATCCACTATTTCTTTTTCCACTGAAGTATGAGATACAACATAGTGATTCAGTATTTTAATGGAATATACTCCATTTAAAGATATTACAAAACCATGGCTATATTGCTGTCTGCTGCATACAATATCCTATTATTTTTCTTGTATTACATGTGCAGCTTCCCTGGTGGCCCAGATGGTAAAGTGTTATATTACACATAGTGATTTTTATCTCTTAACCTCTACTCCAGTCTGGCAATGCCCAGACAACCAAATTCCCCAGGCCTCCATCAGTTTCTGGATTTGTGAGTCTCCTTCTGTTTCATAGGTAGGTTCATTTGTGTCATATTTTAGATTCTACACAAATGTGACTTCTTATGGCCATTTTCTGTGTGTTTCTGACAATCTTGCCTTAGTATGAGAAAATGTAGATTAATTTTCCTGAAAATATTTATAACTTCAATCAGAATTTTCCATGTTTCATGCAGGAAATTATGGGCACAGATTTTCCTGCATGGAACATGAAATTTGCCATATTTCATGGAGGAAATTATGGACACAGATTCTCCTGCATGAAGTATGATATTTTCCAAATTTTGTACAGGAAAATGTGGCTGTAGATGTTCCTGTATTAAATATGAAATTTTCCATATTTCATGCAGGAAAATATTGGCACATATAAAATATGGAAAATACATCTTCAGAGTGAACTCCTTTTAATTCATTCTTTAAAGAAAGTCAGCAAAATTTTTTCTGTATTTTTTAATGGTACTAATTATCACAATGTGATAAAATGTGTCTGGTAAAATGTGTCTTCACCTGCTTTCTAGGCCATATTTATCTTGTTGGTAGATTAATTGGCCTCATGCTTTCTAGGCCATATTTATCTTGTTGGTAGATTAATTGGCCTCATTTAACTAATTAGTTGTTTTTGAAATATAGATTAAAGCAGTAAATCTAGTTTCTGTTTTTAAATAATCTCATGCAAAGGAAGTTTCTCAGTTGGCTCTTCTGTTGTGAGAAATATTCCATTTTCATTTTGCTGGTTTTTCTTCTCAATTTTCCATTGTGTTTGTGTAAGGTACAGTTCCGGCGAGGCAGAAAAGGAAAGACGACCTCAACAGAAGTAGGTTACCTTTATTCAGGCAAGGAGGGGCGACAGTCGGCCTAATGATCAGGCTGAGCGCCGAAAGGGATCAGGGAGGCTTCATTCTTATAGGGAGGTTTGTGGAAGCGATAAGGGAAACGTCAATCAGGCGGGATTTGAGTATTCCTCTGTTGAGATGACACTTGCAGCTGGGCAGGGGGCGATAAGTCTTCTGGGCGGGTGGAGGGGGTGGTAGGTTTCCGGACAGGGGGAGTTAAGTCCCAGATAGATGCAGCTGGCCTGGAGCATCAGGATGGAACTAAAGTTATGCTTTGTTCTCTCCGAAGTTAGATGATTCAGCAAGGGGCCTTTGAGACTGCTGCTCTCTTCTCTAGGCCCCAAAGACTCCTTCAGTTTGTAGCTGTGCATCAAGTGTATCTTTTCAAAGTGAAGGACAGCTGTTTGACATAACTACATGGTTTTCTCGGGATATAGGCCCAGGTGTTATAATGTCAAACCCTAGACTTAGTCCCTCTTGATAGTTTTTTTTTTCAGTCGTTTGAAGACTGCATTGTACTGGCTGATGCTGTTGCATATTCCCACCAACAGCTTAGGGCAATTGTTTTTCCTCCAGGCTCTCTCCCGCATTTATTTTTTGTAGACTTGTGATGATGGCCATTGTGAGTGGTGAAATTTGATTTTCCATTATCATTTTGATTGACATTCCTCCCATGTTTAGGGAATCGTAGCATCATGTCCTGTGGTGGAGATTTGCGTTTGTTTTGTCTTTTTTTTTTTCTTAAAGGGTGTGATCACAGATTTACCTTTGGCAGTTGGTTTCCTGAAAGTCAGCTGTGTTTCAAACTTTTTCCAGTGTTCGTCCCTGATCCTCAGGGCAGTTGTCACCAACAGAATCCCAGGCCTAGTGAATTGGGGTTCGTTTAGAACCTGCGATCGATTTTTATTTACAGAAAATATCCACAAGGTGGCAGCACTTTTTAAGCCCACTTTGGTTCTTGGGGTAACCAGAGCCTTAGGGCAAGCTGATATTCTTGCCTTTTCTTTAAAGTTTTCCAGATGCTAACTTGCAGTATAGTCGATTTGCAGTGTTGTGATTTTTCTCAGTATACAGCTCCCTGATCAGGTATTTAATAATTATGTGGTATCTCTATTCTTTTTTTATTTTTGCCATAGAATGTCAAGCAGAATGCTGAGCATCAGGCCTCGTGGATTATGTATCCCAGATACACTTTTTTGTGTATACAAAGAAGGAAGGTAGTTAATTTTTGAGGTTTATCTCTTATAGAGATTTCTGTGTGTAGATTATAGATAAAGATTTCTGTGTACATATAGAATGAAGGAAGGAAGAGGATAATCCTCATGGATTATCTATTACAGACACACATTTCTTGTTTATGTAGGTACGGAACTCAATTCATTCAAGGCCCTTCACTTATTGTTTTTTTCCTGAACAATTTGACTTTTGGTTCTCAAAAGTCCCTTTTTGGATTGTAAATATGTTGCCTTATATGTTTATGTTTGTTTTGCTTGGAACTTACCTCATATACCATAGTCTTCCTCTGCCTGCCTGACTTCCCTTTGTGTATGGTCCTTCAGGTCCATCCCTGTGGCTCCCAGTGTCCTGATTCCCTAATTTCAGTGTCTGTTTTTAATGAGTGAGAAATAGTCTACAGGATGTATATACCACATCATGTTTAAGCTTTACCCTCTCATTGGAGACTTTGATGGTTGTCTGTCTTGGCTACTGGAAGTAGTCTGCAGCGCTCCTTAGAGTGGATGTGCCTTATGATCAGTTGTTTTCTCCAGATATAGGCCCAGGTGTGGGAATGTCAGATCCTATGCTTAACCTCTTTGGAGAGTTCTTTCCAGGTTCAAGGCTGTCCATTTTACAGGCTGTTGCCATTGTATTTATCCACAGACACCTTGGGGCTTCCTTTTCCTCCAGGCTCTCTCCCGAATTTATTGCTTGTAGATTTGTGATGATCGTGATTGTGTCGGCATTTGATTTACCATTGTCATTTTGATTGACATTCCTTCAGCAATTAGGGATGCTTAGCACTTTGTCCTGTTGTGAAGTTGTTTTTTTTTTTCTTAACGGGAGTCAGGACAATTTGCCTCTGACAATTGGGTTTCTGAAACTTGGGTGTGTTTGGAAATTATTTCTCCAATACTGCCCCAGGACATTTTCTCAGGGCATCTGTTGTCATATAAGCCCAGTCCTTGTGAACTGAGGTGCCAGTGAACTATGGAGATAAAATAGTAGTTACTGAAATCATCTACAAGAAGACAGCACTATTCAGGCCTCCATTTGGTTCCTGGGGTAACCAGAGCCTTAGGGAAAGTTGGTTTCCTGGGCAGTGAAATAGAGTGGAAGGTGCCTGAGCAAACATGAAAGACGTTGAGTGTCAGGACTTTTTCCCTCTAAAGCATCACACAGACACCTGGTCCAGGCTCATCCCTTCAGGGTCCACAGCACACTGCTGAGGGTGCTTGGCTGCTAGGAGGCTGCACTGTCAGGACCTAGGCTTGCCGAGCCTTGCCTGCAATTACTGGAGACCTTGATGCCACACGCAACCCTGACCCCAGCCAGAATGTAAGAGATGGTAGACATTTCAATAGGGTTCAATGAAGGGCACCGGGCCAGGCTGTGTCAACCACCCCCAGTCCTGAAGTGGGACCTAAGCCTGCTCAGCCTCCAGGGATGGGATGGCATCCCATGTCAGGGAGGTCGGAGATCATAGAAAGGCACTGATTTACGTACCTTTCTTTAACATCTCGTCAGTGCTACAGCCCAGCACTGTCGATTAGCCATGTTGTGACCGTTGTCAGTGTACATCACGGGATTCAGGTATCACTTATCTATGGGGTATCTCTATGATTGCTTGGGTTTTTGCCATAGAATGGTGAGCAGAGTGCTGAGTACAGGGGCCTTCGAAATTATCTCAGATACACCTTTCTGTGGATACAAGGAAGGAAGATACTTAATTTTTGTGGTATATCTCTTTGAGAAAGAGATTTCTGTGTATAGGTTCAAGATGCATATTTCCGTGTATATGTAGAAGGAAGAAGGAAGGAAGAGGATCATCCTTGTGGATTATCTACTGCAGATATACTTTTCCTGTCTGTATAGGTACAGACCTCCCATTTCATTCACAACCCTTCAGTTATTTATTTATTTATTCTATGGAACCCTAAATGTTTGAATCCTCAGAGTCTCTTTTTGGGTTGTTAATTTGTTGACTCGCATGCCTATTTTTATTTTGCCTGGAATGTACCTCACATACCATGGCCTTCCTCTGCCTGACTGACTCCCCTTAGTGTATGATCCTTCAAGGTCCATCCCTGTGGCTCCCAGTGTCCTAATTCCCTAATTTCAGTGGTGATTTTTAATGAGTGAGAAATAGTCTGCTGTATATATGTACACTTCTTGTTTAAGCTTTAACTTCTTGTTGGAGATTTTGGTGGTTGTGTGTCTCGAGCTACTGGAAGTCGTGCTGGAGGTTTGTTGGGGTGCTTGTGCCTTTTGATCGATGGCTTTCTCAGGATACAGGCCAAAGTGGGGGAACATTGGATCCTCAGCTTAGCAGGACTTGACTTTTTTTTTCAGGCATTAGGAGACTGGCCATGATACTGGCTGCCGCCGATACATATTACCACTGAGAGCTCAGGGCGAGTCTTTCTCCCCCAGACTCCATCCCATATTTATTGTTGCAGATTTGTGACACTGACCATTGTGAGTGGTGGGATTTGATTTCCCATCATCTTTCAATTGGCATTTCTGCAGCAATTAGGAATGCTGAGCATCTTGTTTGGTGGGGGAGGTTTGGGTTTGTGTTTTTTTTGTCCTTAAAAGGTGTGAGGACAATTACCTTTGGGTGTTCCTGAAAGATTACGGCTGTGTTTATTTCTCTGGTACTGGCCACAGGACATTGGGCTGTCTTTCACAGAACCCCAGGCCTTGTGAGTTGAGGTGCCTGTGAGCTAGGGTGACCAAATTGTAGTTCCAGGAAATGTCCACAGGGCAGCAGCACTTTTCAGGCCCAGCTTGGTGCCTGAAGGCAACCAGAGTCTCAGCGCAAGTTTGCTTCCTGGGCTGTGAAATAGAGTGGAATGTAACTGAGCAAAGAGGAAGGGGCTTGAGTCTCACTGCTTTTTCCCCCTAAAGCATCACACAAACACCGAGTCCAAGTTAATCCCTTCAGGGTCCACAGTACACTGCTGAGGGTGCTTAAGGTGCTAGGAGGCTGCACTCTCAGGAAGGAGGCTTGGACTCGGATCCCCAGCACCAGGGGAGGTTGAGGCTAGCTGAATTTTGCCTTGAAATTCCTCGGGGCCTTGATGCCAGGCGGGACTCTTGTCCTAGCCAGACAGAGCACACAGTAGACCTTTCAAAGTGTTCAATGAAGGGTACCCTGCCAGGCTGTGTTGACCCCCCCCTGAGTTCAGCAGTGGGACCCAAGCCTACTTAGGCTCCAGGGATGGGATAGCATCCCACGTCAGGGAAGTTGGACATAATAGAGTAGGCAATGCTTTCTTTCCCTTTTCTTTAACATTTTGCCAATACTACTTTGCAGCATAGACTATTTGCTTTCTGCCATTAGGGTGGTGTCATCTCCACATCTGAGGTTGTAGATATTTCTCCCAGCATCTTGATTCCAGCTTATATTTCATCCACCTGGCATTTCACTGGATGTACTCTGCATGTAAATTAAATAAGCAGGATCACAATATATAGTCTTGACATACTCCTTTCCCAATTTTGAACTAGTCCATTGTTGCCTGTCCAGTTCTGTTATTTCTTTTTTTGGTTGTTGTTGTTTTTAATTAATTTTTTTCTTTATTTATTTTAATTGGAGGCTAATTACTTTACAATATTGTGGTGGTTTTTGCCATACATTCACATGAATCAGCCATGGGTGTACATGTGTCCCCCATCCTGAACCCCCCTCCCACCTCCCTCCCCATCCCATCCCTCAGGGTCATCCCAGTGCACCAGCCCTGAGCACCCTGTCTCATGCATCGAACCTGGACTGGTGATCTATTTCACATATGATAATATACATGTTTCAATGCTATTCTCTCAAATCATCCCACCCTCACCTTCTCCCACAGAGTCCAAAAGTCTGTTCTTTACATCTGTGTCTCTTTTGCTGTCTTGCATATAGGGTCATCATTACCATCTTTCTAAATTCCATATATATGTGTTAGTATACTGTATTGGTCTTTATCTTTCTGGCTTACTTCACTCTGTATAATAGGCTCCAGTTTCATCCACCTCATTAAAACTGATTCAAATGTATTCTTTTTAATAGCTGAGTCAGGATGGCTGCTATCCAAAAGTCTACAAGCAATAAAAGCTGGAGAGGGTGTGGAGAAAAGGGAACCCTCTTACACTGTTGCAAATTAGTACAGCCACTATGGAAAACAGTGTGGAGATTTCTTAAAAAGCTGGAAATAGAACTGCCATATGACCCAGCAATCCCACTTCTGGGCATACACACCGAGGAAACCAGATCTGAAAGAGACACGTACACCCCAATGTTCATCGCAGCACTGTTTATAATAGCCAGGACATGGAAGCAACCTAGATGCCCATCAGCAGACGAATGGATAAGGAAGCTGTGGTACATATACACCATGGAATATTACTCAGCCTTTAAAAAGAATTCATTTGAATCAGTTCTAATGAGATGGATGAAACTGGAGCCCATTATACAGAGCAAAGTAAGCCAGAAAGATAAAGACCATTACAGTATACTAACACATATATATGGAATTTAGAAAGATGGTAATGATAACCCTATATGCAAAACAGAAAAAGAGACTCAGATGTATAGAACAGACTTGTGGACTCTGTGGGAGAAGGTGAGGGTGGGATGTTTCAAGAGAACAGCATCGAAACATGTATATTATCTAAGGTGAAACAGATCACCAGCCCAGGTTGGATGCATGAGACAAGTGCTCGGGCCTGGTGCACTGGGAAGACCCAGAGGGATCGGGTGGAGAGGGAGGTGGGAGGGGGGACCGGGATGGGGAATACATGTAAATCCATGGCTAATTCATTTCAATGTATGACAAAACCCACTGCAATGTTGTAAAGTAATTATTAGCCTCCAACTAATAAAAATAAATGGAAAAAAAATACCAAAAAAAAAAAAATGAGATGCTTCTGTCAATGTTCTCTGACAAAACATTTTATTTTCATTATTTTTGATGCCTACATATTGATTTCAGTTCACAGTGCTCTATAAATAGAAGTCATTTAGCAATCTTCTAGTTTCAAATTAAGACTTTTGTATGGATTAAGATGTAAGGCAGTATACTTGAGTTAGAAGGGTTATCTTAAGTCTCTAAAAGCATTACTCAAAAGGCACAACAATGATTTTCATTATGGTCCCTGGACTGGTATTTGCAAATCTACTAAATCAGAAGCTCTGGAACTGCCATCTGACAATTTTAGTTAATAAGCCCTCCAGGTGAATCTGAGGCACTGAAGCAAACTGAAGTTTGAGAACTATTGCCCTGGAAGTCCTGGCAAAACTCATATTTTACCAAGCCCAAGTTACAAATTATGAGTTATAGTTAAATTTTCATATCATGAGTCATAGTAAAATTTTCATTCTTTTGGTTACAGAACAGTTGCAAATGAGTGTACTCAGAAAATATATATGTGCATATTTTCATATATACCTAGGTTTTCATATATGAAATATATACTGAAAACTACTCAGCTGTAAAGACAATTAACATAATGGCATTTTCAGCAATATAATCCTAGAGATTATCATAGTAAGAGATGTAAGTCAGAAAGACAAAGAGCAATACCATATAATATCACTTATATGTGAAATCTAAAGTATGACACCAATGAACTTATCTATGAAATGGAAACAGACTCACAGACATAGAGAACTAGTGTTTACCAGTGGGGATAGGGACGTAGGAAGGGCAAGATAGGTGTAGGGGATTAAGAGATAGAAACTACTATGTATAAAATCAATAAGCCATAAGGATATATTATAAAGCACAAAGAAATATAGCCTTTATTTGTAATACTTTTAAATGGAGTATAAAATATTGAATCACTATTTTGTATATCCAAAACTAATATAGTATTATGGATAAACTGTACTTCAACTTAAAAATTGTTGATGGTTATCTCTAAAAACAATAAGGAATAAAAAATAAGTGAAATAAAGATGGGAAGTTTTTAAAATAGAAGATTCTGTCAAATAATGGATTTAGATGAGAATTTTAAGAATCACATAAAGTAGCTTAACTCTTGTAATTTTTGCTTTCCAAGAACCTATCAGTCAAGACAAGCCAATTAATCTCCCCAACACTGAACCTTACCCAGCTAAGGGCACTAAGCGCATTTTGTCACTAAGATTTTCCAAACCAGAGGTTTCTTTAACTTTAACCTTTCTTGTCACTAATTGTAGTTATTCCAGGAACATTGTTCTGGTAGCAATATCATGTGGTCCAACAGGTAGACCACATTACCAAGGGTTTTCTTTTTTTCTTTTAGTTTTCATTAAAAGCTTTATCAAAATCTCCCTCTGCCTTTTTAAAACAAGGGTTTTCTTTTTAAATGAGCAACTTAAAAAAGAGTTGTGCTCTACTTCATCTTGTCAATGTTAAGTTCTCATGGAGAAAAAGTTACTTGTGAAGCTATTAGCCCCAAAGCCTTCTATTCTCCCCTTAAAGTGCACCTGTCTTGCATTATTAGGAATTTGGGAACTGCAAAGTGAAGAGATTACTGTGTTGAAGGAGCTGGAAAGTGGCCCATTTGGAGCAGTCCATCTGGGCAGGTGGAAGGGGCAGTGTGATGTTCTGTTAAGGTGATCAGGGAGCGCTCCATGTCAGATGAATTCTTCGGGGAGGCCCAGACCGTCAGTAAGTTTCTTCTGGGGAATCGTGGTTTAGCCCTCACCATGAGAGGATGTTCATGGTAACAGGTCTGTCTGTAACATCCGTAAGGCCTGAATCAAGAGTCCACATATCATAGAATATGTAATGGAATATTACTCAGTCATAAAAAATGAAATAATGCCATTTCAGCAACATGGATGGATGTAGAGATTAGCACATTAAGTGAAGACAGAGAAAGACAAATATCATATGATATCACTTATGAGTGAACTCTAAACTGTGATGCACATGAACTTCTTGACAAAACAGAAACAGCCTCAGAGAAAACAAACATAAGGTTACCAAAGGGGAAAAGGATGGGGGATTAATTAGGAATTTGGTATTAACAGGTACACACTACTACATATAAAATAGATAAACAAGGCCCTCCTGTATAGCAGAGGGAACTATATTCAATATTTGTAATAGCCTAATGATCTGAGAGCATGTATATAGGTGTGTTTTTTATATATATGTATTATATATGTTTATACATAATAAATGTTTATTATATACAATATACATATATCTAACTGAATCCCTTGGGTATGCACCTGGAACTAATACAACATGAAACAATTATTCTTCAATTAAACTACACCCAGTTTTGATAGGAAAAAAAAGAGTCCACATATCATTGATACAAATATTTGAAGTTTAAGTCAATTTAAAACACCATTACACAAAATGCATGTCTTTATAACTGCTTAAAGATCAATAACTGAGCTCATCGCCTTGAGTAACATGATAATGCATGTCCCTATAGTTAGACTAAGAAGAAAGGAAATAACTAAATATGTAATAAATCCTTATCTGTGAAAAAATTGTCAAGTTGAGATGTCAAACCTAATTTATTTTACACATCTGAAAATTAAAGATTCATCCTGAATGCTCCTCATTGTTAATTATTTAAGAAATGCAAATCAAAATTTCAATGAGGTAGCACCTCAAACTGGTCAGAATGGCCATTATTTAAAACTCTTCAAATAACAAGTGTTATGGTTGTGTGTTGAAGGTGTGAAGAAAAGGGAAGCTTCCTTCACTGTTGGTTGGACTGTAAATTGGTGCAGTCACTGTAGAGAAGAGTATGGCAGTTCCTCAGAAAAACTAAAAACACAGTTACACTATGATCCAGCAATCCCACTTCTAGCCATACATCCAGACAAAGCCATAATTCGAAAAGATACATGCAGTATTCTAAAAGAATTTGTGCACACCAGCTGTGGATCTGACAGGAAACCTTTACTCTTACAACTGAGATATCAAATTTGTTTTCACATGTTGTCTGCTATATTTAGACTCTTGGTTCATACTCCATGTAAGCCCATATTGTCATAATTAAATCCAAATTGAATGTTAGCTTTATTTTTCAGATGTGGTTTCCCTCCAGCAGCCAGGAGCATTCCCTTTTCTCCAGGTCCTATTTCCCCGATGTTGAGTCAATTCCTAGGCAGGTTGATAAGAAGTCTGGGGTCCCCAAGGAGGAGATAGGGGTCTGGAGTTCTCAAGGAGGAGAAAAGGACAAATGTTTTTTTCTTTAAGCCCAGAGCTGATGATTGCACAATAAAACAACTCATCTTGCTCAAGAATATGTTTTCCCTTAAACTCTAGCAATGATTAAATAACAACAATGTATCCTACTTGAGGAAGTGTTTCTCCTTCTTGAGAACTTTCTAACTAATCCTGTCATCTTAAAATGTATATTATGGGAGTGGGTCTGGTAAGATCTTTCTATTGTTAGTTCTAATCCCATTATCTTAAAATGTAATTTGTGGGAGTTCAGTTCAGTTGCTCAGTCATGTCCGACTCTTTGCGACCCCATGGACTGCAGTATGCCAGGCCTCCCTGTCCATCGCCAACTCCCGGAGTTTACCAAACTCATGTCCATTGAGTCAGTGATGCCATTCAACCATCTCATTCTCTGTCGTCCCCTTCTCCTTCTGCCCTCAATCAATCTTTCGCCAGCATCAGGGTCTTTTCAAATGAGTCAGCTCTTCACATCAGGTGGCCAAAGTATTGGAGTTTCAGCTTCAACATCAGTCCTTCCATGAACACCCAGGACTGATCTCCTTTAGGATGGACTGGTTGGATCTCCTTGCAGTCCAAGGGACTCTCAAGAGTCTTCTCCAACACCACAGTTCAAAAGCATCAATTCTTCTGCACTCAGCTTTCTTTATAGTCCAACTCTCACATCCATACATGACTACTGGAAAAACCATAGCCTTGACTAGATGGACCTTTGTTGGCAAAGTAATGTCTCTCCTTTTTAATATGCTGTCTAGGTTGGAAATTGTGGGAGTGGGTCTGGTAAGATCTTTACAACCTTGAGACATTCTTTTGATTTACTGTAATAACCAATTGAAAAAGTATATAACTCCCTTGCTAAGACTAGCAAGGGGGGCACTCTCCATCCCCCTTCTGATGTCTATGTCAGAAGCTTTCTCTGTCCCTTTTTATACTTTTAATAAAACTCTGCTACACAAAAGCTCTTGAGTGATCAAGCCTGGTCCCTGGTCCCAAAGCTAAATCTTCTTGTCGGATCATAGAGTTTCAAGGGACTTGTGATCCATGCTGTTATTATGTACTTTTACTCAGACCTCATGTATGGAAGCGCCTAGCCTTGCTAGGAGCCAAGTTACAAGAGCACGTTTGGGAGTGAGGCAGAGCTCTAGCTCCAGGAACGTCTCTCAGGCTAGAGGTCACTCTCTTGGCTGCCTGCCTCAGGGGCCAGCGACCTGAAAGTGAGTCTTTGTCATGGCTGTGCCTCCAATCTATGTGGATAAAAGCACTGCTGGTGACCATGAGGTTTTTGAAAACACAGATCGGGAATTGCAGTATCTGGTTAGATTGGAAGTACAGTGGGCTTCCAATCACTTCATGGCAAATAGATGGGGAAACTATGGAAACAGTGACAGACTATTTTTTTTGGGCTCCAAGATCACTGCAGATGGTGACTGCAGCCATGAAATCTAAAGATGCTTGCTTCTTGGAAGAAAAGCTATGACAAACCTAGACAGCATATTAAAAAGCAGAGACATTACTTTGCCAACAAAGGTCCGTCTAGTCAAAGCTATGGTTTTTCCAGTAGTCATGTATGGATGTGAGAGTTGGACTATAAAGAAAGCTGAGCACTAAAGAATTGATGCTTTTGAACTGTGGTGTTGGAGAAGACTCTTGAGAGTCCCTTGGACAGCAAGGAGATCCAACCAGTCCATCCTAAAGGAAATCAGTCCTGAATATTCATTGGAAGGACTGATGTTGAAGCTGAAACTCCAATACTTTGGCCACCTGATGCAAAGAACTGACTCATTTGAAAAGACCCTGATGCTGGGAAAGATTGAAGGCAGGAGGAGAAGGGGACGACAGAGGATGAGATGGTTGGATGGCATCACTGACTCGATGGACATGAGTTTGAGCAAGCTCTGGGAGTTGGTGAAGGACAGAGAAGCCTGGTGTGCTGCAGTCCATGGGGTCGCAAAGAGTTGGACACGACTGAGTGATTGAACTGAACAGTGGGCTTCTTCCTTTGGTAGTGCTCTTAGGGGATCAGAGGAGGCTGTCTGGTGGCTTTTGTCTCAACTCCTTATCTAAGGATTGTGGAACCTGTGGGAATTAACTGGAAGGATTGGCCCTAGTAGCTCGAGGACAAAAATCAGTTTTTCCTCGCTGGCCAATCCTCCGCCCCCTCTTTTGCTCTCACATATACTGGTGTGGTGACACTCAGAAGGGACATCTTGGTGGTGGTTCATCCTTTGATGACTAGCCATCTCCACTGTGGTCAGGACTGTACTCATGGAGGTGTGCAGGCACATGTGCAATGGATGCTTCCCCTTGTAGTCCCAGCTCGGGAAACATTCCGGGAAACTGCTCTCTTACACCCCGGGAGGCATCAGAGGAAAGGGACAGATCAAATCAAAGGTCTTGTTGGTATGGAACTAAATCAGTTTGGGATGCCATCAGGTCTACGCCTGGTGCATCTCCACCCCGCCTCGGTGGTAGAACCAGGAGGGACAAGTAAGGCGCCTGCATTGGTAAGGGACAGACTAAGTCTGACCAGGGAAGGAAAGCTTTGGTGGAAAGTCTGTCTACACCCCCATCTAGAGCAGGGAGGGACACCTCCAATGGAAAGAAGCCATGGCTGTGGATGCTGCTTTTTTCTCTTTACAGATGGAAGCTAACAGTTCCAGAACCACTCCTTTACAATGTATTTAAAAAAAAAAAAACTGGGACAGGTTTGATCCCCAAAATTTTTAAAAAAGACACATCTGATCTTCTGTGATATTGAATGGCCACGGTATCCTTTGGAGAATGCTGGCCTGTTGAAGGGTCTCTTAATTATAATACTGTTTTACAATTAGACCAGTTCTGTAGAAAACAAGAGAAATGGGTAGAAGTGCCATATGTGTTGCTCTTTATCTCTCTGTGAGACATGCCAGACTTATGTCCTAAGGGTGCAGATTTGGGTGTGAAACCTTCAGCTCCCTCCTGTCCTCTTACTTTGCCCCTGTATCTGGGGCTCCCAACTGAACAGGCTGAGAATCAGGGCACCCTTCCAGGAGGGGTTGCCTCAGTCTCAGTAGAAATTCAAACAGTCCCAATTGCAGTTGAGACTATTTATATACATATGCCTTTATGGGACTAACTTTACTTTATGACTTCACTTGGAGAGATGTAATGTGTGTCTCGGAATAGACGCTGACCCCTGACTCAAAAACTAGAGTTTTAGGGAAGCTACTACTTTTGGAGATGAATGGCTTGAACATGAGACAAGGGGAAAGAGGGAACATGAAATAGCCCTCCTTCCTACTGGGAGCCAAGCAGTTCCCATGACAGAGCCAGACTGGGACTATAACATGGCTAAAAGAGGGTGGGATCAGAATCACTTTGTCAGATGTATTCTTGAAGGACTCAAGTGAGTGCATGCTAAGACTTTAGATTATGCTAAATTGGCTGACTGGTGAAGCAAATGGCAACTCACTCCAGTGTTCTTGCCTGGAGAATCCCAGGGACGGGGGAGCCTTGGTGGGCTGCCGTCTATGTGGGTCGCACAGAGTTGGACACGACTGAAGCGACTTAGCAGCAGCAAGTTGGCTGACATAAAACAGGGAGAGAAGGAAAAGCCTAGTAAATTTCTGGATAGACTACGGGAGGCTGCCCACAAGTTTACTGATGTTGATCCTGAAAGTGCAGAGGGAGGAATGATCTTAGAGGATAGATTTCTCACTCAGTCAGCTCCAGATACCCGCTGTTAGCAACAAAAACACACATTTGGACCAAATCAGTCTTTAGAAAAACTGTTGCAGCTGGCTCAGATGGTATATTATGGTAGAGAATATGAGGAGGAAAATAGGAGACCAAAAAAAAAAAAAAAAAAAAAGAACCAGGCAAAGACTGAAGCCCCAGCATGGCTGTTAGATCTGCTCTGAAACAGCCTGAGGAAAAATGCCCAGAGGAACCCAGGTGAAAAGGGATGAGCTTGTTACTACTGGGAAAGGAGGCGCATCTCAAGCAGGATTGCCCTCAGGCATCTAAGCCACCCCAGGCTCTATGTCTGTAAAAGACCACAGCTGAGGAGAGACTGCCTTCCAGAGATATAAGCCCAGGGGTTGGACTCTCAGGACAATCAGGACTAACAGTGCCTGAGGGTCCCCACACAAGCTCCCATCCTAATTACACCTGAGCAGCCCCATGTATTAATAACTGTGGGAGGCCAATTTTCTACTGGACACTGGGGCAACTTACTCTGTAGTTACTGAAGCCCCTGGCCCGCTTTCCTCCAGATCCACTACCGTAATGGGGTGGCTGGACAAGCCAAATGCTATTATTTCAGTCATCCTTTAAGCTGCAACTGGGACTCTGTGCTGTTTTCTCATAAGTTTCTAATCATGCCAGAGTCTCCCTCACCCCTTCTGGGGAGGGGTATACTGAACAAGGTTCAGGCCTCTGTTTTCACAGATTTGGAATCTGCTATTTTTAATTGAACAATACGTAACTCTTAGGGTCTGGGCTGATGGAAAAACTGGGTCAAGCACAAAATGCTGTTCCTGTCATTATCAAGCTCAAAGACCCTCACCTATTTCCACATCAAAAGCAGTATCCACTAAAGCCTGAGGTTAAGGAAGAGTTAAAACCCATCATTGAAAATTTAAAGGAACAAGGACTATTAATTCCCTATAACAGTCCATGCAACACTCCTATTTTGGGTGTAAAAAAGTCAAATAATAAATGGAGACTAATTCAAGATATATAAGTGCCTAATCCTTATACTTTATTGTCTGAAATTCCTGAACAAGCCAAATATTTTTCAGTCATTGATTTGAAGGATACTTTCTAGAGTTAAACCTATACTAAATCATCATGGGGCTCCGTCAGCCCCATGACAGTCCATCCTTGGGAAACAAGCCTGCCCAGGCTTCAGGGATGTGACAGCAGCCCAGGTCACCAAGGCCTGAGGGGAATAGTCGGCATTCTCTTTTTATAATTTGTATTTTGTTTTGGTGTGTAGGTGACTTACAATGTTGTAGGGTGTGTTTATTTTTGT
>NW_027224503.1:0-20094 GCF_023699985.2 Odocoileus virginianus | reverse complement strand
ACTAGCACAATAATGCTCAAAATTCTCCAAGTGAGACTTCAACATTCCATGAACCAAGAACTCCCAGATGTTCAAGCTGGATTTAGTAAAGTGCAGAGGAAACAGAGATCAAATTGCCAACATCTGCTGGGTCATAAAAAAGCAAGAAAATTCCAGAAAAAAACATCTACTTCTGCTTTATTGACTATGGTAAAGCCTTTGACTGTGTGGATCATAACAAATTGTGGGAAATTCTTAAAGAGATGGGAATACCAGATAATCTTATCTGCCTCCTGCAAAACTTTAACCATGTCAAGAAGCAACAGTTAGAACCTGACATGGATCCCTGGACTGATTCCAAATTGGGAAAGGAGTATGTCAAGACTGTATATTGCCACCCTATTATTTAACTTACATGCAGAGTACATCACAAGAAATGCCAGGCTGGATGAAGCAAAAGCTTCATTCAAGATTGCCAGAAGTAATATCAATAAACTCAGAGGTGCAGATGACTCCACCCTTATGGCAGAAAGCAAAGAGGAATTAAAGAGCCTCTTGATAAAAGT
The DNA here is from genome assembly GCF_023699985.2 of Odocoileus virginianus. Lineage (NCBI taxonomy): Eukaryota > Metazoa > Chordata > Mammalia > Artiodactyla > Cervidae > Odocoileus > Odocoileus virginianus. The sequence continues at coordinate 19,549 of NW_027224503.1, read as the reverse complement.
GAAAGAGTAGAGTGAAAAAGTAGGCTTAAAAGTCAACATTCAGAAAACAAAGATCATGGTATCCAGTTCCATCACTTCATGGCAAATAGATGGGGAAACAATGGAAACAGTGAGAGATTTTATTTTCTTGGGCTCCAAACTCACTGCAGATGGTGACTGCAGCCATGAAATTCAAAGACGCTTGCTCTTTGGAAGAAAAGCTCTGACAAACCTAGACAACATATTAAAAAGCAGAGACATTACTTTGCTGACCAATGTCCATCTAGTCAAAGCGATGGTTTTTCCAGTAGTCATGTATGGATGTGAGAATTGGACCATAAAGAAAGCTGAGTGCCAGAGAATTGATGCTTTTGAACTGTGGTGTTGGAGAAGACTCTTGAGAGTCCCTTGGACTGCAAGGAGATCCAACCAGTCCATCCTAGAAAATCAACCCTGAATATTCACTGGAAGGACTGATGCTGAAGCTGAAGTTCCAATACTTTGGCCACCTGATGCAAAGAACTGACTCATTGGAAAAGACCCTGATGCTGGGGAAGATTGAAGGCACAGGAGGAGAAGGGGACGACAGAGGATGAGATGGTTGGATGGCATCATCGACTCGATGGACATGAGTTTGAGCAAGCTCTGGGAGTTGGTGATGGACAGGGAAGCCTGGCGTGCTGCAGTTCATGGGGTCACAAAGAGTCAGACACAACTGAGCAACTGAACTGAAATGAACTGAGATAGGGAACATTGAGTTAAAATCATGAGGTATCACACCATACTTATTAGGACTGCTACACTCCATATACATCATAATATCAACTGCTGGAGGGTAAGGAACAAGACGTCTCCCTCACTGCTGGTGGGATGTATGTACAGCCACTTTATAATACAGCTGAGCATTGTTTTCCAAAGCCAAACCACTGGATCCAACAAGCATGTATTCAGTGTTGTAAACTGTTTTGAAAAATTATTCAAAATTCAAACAAGGGTGCAATTATGCACAGCAGCACTATAACCCTAACCCTAATAGCTAAAAAACTGGAAAAAAAAAAAAAAAAAACCAAACAGGATATCCTTCACTAGATGAATGCATAAGTAAAGTGGGGTACGTCCATGTCAAGATGAGTAGAATATGCCTCCCCAAAATATGCCCCTCTGGTATAAGGATTATTTCAGTCTAGTTTTTAAAAAGAAGAAACAAAACCAGAAATCTCGGAAAGCTCAGTAGCGATTGCTCTTTTGTGAAGGATATTTACAACAGAGAACTCTACATATTTAATGGCTATCCCTCTTTGCACCAGAAGTAGATGACGAGTAACTCTCAAGTAATTCATATCAGTGGAGAGGCCCTGACTTAAATCTGCAACAATCATACACCTCTTCACTATGTTTGCATGATAACCTGTCACAACAGGCTTCCCCCTTCCCCAAGGTCTTCCTTTTACTTTTCTCTAAACATCGTATGTGAGGTGATGCCTTTGGACATCTCAGGAAGTGACGTAGGTTTCCTGGATAGTTCCCCTATATACAGGAGGTATACAAGTTATTAAAAAATCTGCTTTTCTCCTGGTGACGTCTCACACGCACTGCTTTTATAAAGGAACTGGAGAATGAGGCTGGGCTCCTGAAGGCCATGCCTCATCTAAGTTGCTGCTATCGGTGTTGTAGTGAAAAGGAAAAAAGAGAGAGAGAGAGAGAAATGATTTTCTTTTCTTTCCTGAGAACAAAGAAGATAAAGAGAACAGTGAGCAGGCCTGATCCCTCCTAGATTTTCCTTTACTGCTCCTAATCTGTACTCTGTGACTAAGTTTGCTTTTCTGCCCCCTAACTCTGCTTGAGCTACTTCCTGCACCTATTCTCCTCTAACCCCATGATACTTAAACCCTGGTGTTGCACTTTCCCACAGACCACCCCTTGTAGTTTTCCTTCTTTTTGCATTTCAGAAAGAAAGCAGCAGTGCAGTGAACCAATGACCAACAGACCTACTTACCAGGCTACCTGATACCAGCTCTGATTTTTGTGTGATTTTATTGCTGTTGTTATTTAATAATTTTATTTATGTATTTATTGTCTATTTTTGGCTATGCTGGGCCTTTGCTGCTGTGTGGACTTTCCTCTAGTTGAGGAGCGTGTGGGCTTCTCCTTGTTGCAGTGTGAGGGCTTCTCATTCAAATATTGAGCCTGTGCTTGAGAGCCTGGAGCCACAACTGCTGAGCCCATGTGCTGCAACTACAGAAGCCCACACACCCTGGAGCCTGTGCTCCACAAAAAGAGAAGACACCACAATGAAAAGCCCTCAAACCACAAGGAAGAGTAGCCCCCAACTCACTAAAACTAGGGAAAACCCATGTACAGCAACAAAGACAGTGCAGCCAAAAATAGATAAATGAAACAAACAAGTAAAATCAACACTTTAAAAAATTAAAGTAAAATAGATAATCAACAAGGACCTGCCATACAGCACAGGCAATTACACTCAAAATTTTGTAATAACCTGTTTGGGGAACAATGGCAGAGTAGAAAGACGTGCACTCATCTTCTTGAGAGAACTCCAAAATTGCAACTCGCTGCTGAACAACCATCGACAGGAGAATGTTGGATCCCACCAAAGAAAGATACCCCACGTCCACGGGCAAAGGAGAAGCCCCAACATGACTATAGAGGGGGGAAACTGCCTTTAGAATCAAACCCCATGCCCGCCAGAGACACTTGGAAGACTCAAAGGAAACCTTGTGTTCACCAGGACCCAGAGGCCTCACGGAGACTGACTAGACCTCCTCTGAGTGTTTCGGTGTCTCCTGCGGAGGCATGGGTCAGCAGTGGCCTGCCACATGGACAGGGGCTCTGGCTGCAGCAGACCTGTGTCACGCAGCATGTGGCATAAGCCCTCTTGGAGGAAGTTGCCATTAGACCCATTACAGAGCCGCGAGCAGATGACCCAGAAACTGCAGAACAATTATACCAAAGATGCTCGTAGACTGTTGAGAAGGTTCTAGGACCCACAACAGACTTTCCCAACCTGGGGATCTGGCAAAGGGACTGAGAAGTCCCAGGGAATTTGACTTTGGAGGCCAGTGGGATTTGATTACAGAACTTCCACAGGACTGGGGAAACAGACTCTTGGAGGGCACAAACAAAACCTTGTGTGCACCAGGAGCCAGGAGAAAGGAGCAGTGTCCCCACAAGTGACTGAGTTAGACTTCCCTGTGAGAGTCCAGGAGTCTCTGGTGGAAGCGAGGGTCAACTCTCTGGCCTCAGGCCAAACAACAGCGAGGTAATGCAGGCTTCCAGATCTGCAGAAGACTGGATTAAAGATTACTGAGCATGTCCCTACCGATCAGAACAAGACCCCGTTTTACCCAAAGTCACTCTCTCCCATCAGAAAGCTTCCATAGCTCTCTTATCCTTATTCATAAGAGGGCAGACAGAATGAAAACCACAGTCACAGAAGATTAACCAAACTGACCCCATGGACTATAGCCTCGTCTAACTCAATGAATCTATGAGCCATGCCGTGTAGGGCCATCCAAGATGAACGGGTCATGGTGGAGAGTGCTGACAAAATGTAGTCTACTGGAGAAAGGAATGGCAAACCACTTCAGTTTTCTTGCCTTGAGAATTCCACGAACAGTATGAAAAGGCAAAAAGATGGAACACTGAAAGAGATAGTGATGGCAAGAGTGAACATTGACATTTTAGGAATCAGTGAACTAAAATGGACTGGAATGGGCAAATTTAATTCAGATGATCATTACATCTACTACTGTGGGCAAGAATCCCTTAGAAGAAATGGAGTAGCCCTCATAGTCAACAAAAAAGTCCAAAATGCAGTACATGGGTGCAGTCCCAAGAAGGATAGAATGATCTCTGTTCGTCTCCAAGGCAAACCATTCAATATCACAGTAATCCAAGTCTATGCCCCAACCACTAATGCCAAAGAAGCTGAAGCTGAATGGTTCTATGAGGACCTACAAGACCTTCTAGAACTAATACCATATATATATATATATATATGTGTGTGTGTGTGTGTGTGTGTGTGTGTGTGTATTGCTTTTTATCATAAGGAAATGGAATTCAAAAGTAGAAATTCAATCAGACTATACTATAAAGCTACAGTCATCAAGACAGTATGGTACTGGCCCAAAGACAGAAATATAGATCAACAGAACAAAATAGAAATCACAGAGATGAATCCATGCACCTATGAATACCTTATCTTTGACAAAGGAGGCAAAAATATACAATGCAGAAAAGACAATCTCTTTAGCAAGTGGTGCTGAGAAAGCTGGTCAACTACCTGGAAAAGAATGAAACTAGAACACTTTCTAAGACCATACACAAAAGTAAACTCAAAATGGATTAAAGGTCTAACTAAATGTAAGACCAGAAACTGTAAACGTCCCAGAGGAAAACATAGGCAGAACACTCTCTGACATATATCACAGCAAAATCCTCTATGACCCACCTCTCTGAGTAATGGAAATAAAAGCAAAAATAAACAAACAGGAACTAATTAATCATAAAAGCTTTTGCATAATGAAGGAGACTATAAACAAGGTGAAAAGACAGCCTTCAGAATGGGAGAAAATAATAGCAACCAAAACAGCTGACAAAGAATCAATCTCCAAAATATACAAGCAGCTCCTGCAGCTCAATACCAGAAAAATAAATGACCCATTCAAAAAATAGGCCAAATAACTAAGCAGACATTTCTCCAAGAAGACATACAGATGGCTAAGAAATACATGAAAAGATGCTCAACATCACTCTTTATCAGAGAAATGCAAATCAAAACCCCAATGAGGGACCATCTCACCCCAGTCAGAATTGCTGCCATCTAAAAGTCTAAAAACAATAAGTGCTAGAGATGGTGTGGAGAAAAGGGAACCTTCTTACACTGTTGGTGGGAATGCAAATTAGTTCAGCCATTATGGAGAACAGTGTGGAGATTCCTTAAAAAACTGGACATAGAACTGCCATATGACCCAGCAATCTCACTGCTGGGCATACAGACCCAGGAAAACAGAATTGAAAGAGATATGTGTACCCCAATGTTCATTGCAGCACTGTTTACAATAGCTAGGACACGGACCAAACTAGATTTCCATAGGCAGAAGAATGGATGAGAAAGTTGTAGTAACTATACACAATGGAATATTACTCAGCTATTAAAAAGAACACATTTGAGTCAGTTCTAATGAGGTGGATGAAACTGGAGCCTGTTATTCAGAGTGAAGTAAGTCAGAAAGAAAAACACCAATACAGTATATTAACACATATATATGGAATTTAGAAAGATGGTAATGACAACCAAATACACAAGAGCAAAAGAGACACAGATGTAAAAAACAGGCTTTTGGACTCTGTGGGAGAAAGCGAGGGTGGGATGATTTGACAGAATAGCATTGAAACATGTATATTACCATATGTGAAATAGATGACCAGTCCAAGTTCAATGCATGAAACAGGGCACTCAAAGCTGGTGTACTGGGACAACCCAGAGGGATGGGATGGGGAGGGAAGTGGGAGGGGGTTTGGGACAGGGGGACACATGTACACCCGTGGCTGACTCATGTCAACGTATGGCAAAAACCACCACAATATTGTGAAGTCCTCAGCCTCCAATTAAAATAAATCAATTAATTTATTAAAAGGTAGGAAGTCAAGAGATATCTTGAGTAATAGGCAAGTTTGGCCTTGGAGTACAAAATGAACCAGGGCAAAGGTTAACAGAGTTGTGCAAAGAAAACACACTGGTCATAGCAAACACCATCTTCCAACAACCCGAGAGAAGACTCTATGCATAGACATCACAAGATGGTTAATGCCAAAATCAGATTATTTATGTTCTTTGTAGCCAAAGATGGAGAAGCTCTATACAGTCAGCAGAAACAAGACTGGGAGCTGACTGTGGCTCATATCATGATGTCCTTATTGCAAAAATCAGACTTCAACTGAAGAAAGTAGGGAAAGCCCCTAGGCCAATCAGGTATGACCTAAATCAAATCAATTATGGTTATACAGTGGAAGTGACAAATAGATTCAAGTGATTAGATCTGGTAAACAGTTCATGAAGAACTATGGACGTAGATGCCTAAAATTGTACAGGAGGCCATGGTCAAAACCATCCACCAAAATGAAATGCAGAAAGGCAAATGGGTTGTTTGAGGAGGCCTTACATATAGCTGAGAAAAAAAAAGAAGCTAAAGGCAAAGGAGAAAAGGAAAAAGATATACTCATCTGAATGCAGAGTTCCAAAGAATAGCAAGGAGATATAAGAGAAACCTATTAAGTGAACAGTGTTTAAAAAAATGAGGAAAACAATAGAATGGGAAAGACTAGAGATCTCTTAAGAAAATTAAGAGATATCAAGGGAACATTTCATGCAAAGATGGGCCCAGGAAAGGACAGAAATGATACGGGCCATTTCTGAAGCAGTAGATATTAAGAAGAGGTGGCAAGAATACACAAAAGGTCTAAACAAAAGATATCTTAATGAAATCTGTATGAAGGTCAAGAAGCAACAGATAGAACCAGACAAGGAACAAAGGACAGGTTCTGAATTGGGAAAGGTTTATGTCAAGGCTGTATATTGTCACCATGTTTGCTTATGTGCAGAGTACATCATGAGAACTGCTGGGCTGGATGAAGCACAAGCTGGAATCAAGATTGCCAGGAGAAATATCAATAACTTTAGATATGCAGATGACACCACCCTTATGGCAGAAAGTGAAGCAGAAGGAAAGAGCCTCTTGATTAAAGTGAAAGAGGAGAGTGACAAAGCTGGCTTAAAGCTCAACATTCAGAAAATGAAGATCATGGCATTTGTTTCCATCACTTTATGGCAAATAGATGGGGAACAATGGAAACAGTGAGAGACTTCATTTTCTTAGGCTCCAAAATCACTGCAGATGTTGACTGCAGCCATGAAATTCAATGTGGCTTGCTCCCTGGAAGAAAAGTTCTGACCAACCTAGATAGCACATTAAAAAGCAGAGACATTACTTTGCCAACAAATGTCCATCTAGTCAAAGCTATGGTTTTTCCAATAGTCATGTATGGATGTGAGAGTTGGGCTATAAAGAAAGCTGAGTGCTGAAGAATTGATGCCTTTGAACTGTGGAGAAGACTCTTGAGAGTCCCTTGGACTGCAAGGAGATCCAACCAGTCCATCCTAAAGGAAATCAGCCCTGAATAATCATTGGAAGGACTGATGCCGAAGCTGAAGCTCCAATATTTTGACTACCTGATGTGAAGAACTGACTTATTGCAAAAGACCCTGATGCTGGGAAAGATTGAAGGTGGGGGAGAAGGGGATCACAGAGGATGAAATGGTTGGATGGCTTCACTGACTCGATGGACATGAGTGGAGCAAGCTCTGGCAGTTAGTGATGGACAGGGAAGCCTGGCATACTGCAGTCCATGGGATCACAAAGAGTCGGACATGACTGAGCGACTGAATTGAACTGATAAGGGGAAAGGATATGAAGAAGAATAAATATCTATATCCCTATCAGACCAGCTGCAATGTAAGGGAAGCTAATGGCGACTGGTTCTGATTCTCAAGACTTCAGTCAACTGAAGCTTGGAGTCTGCCACAGCCCAAGACCCTTAATAATCATGCCTGTAAAGTTAAAGTGTTTGTCACTCACTCGTGTCTGACTCTTCGCAACCCCATGGGCCACCAGGCTCCTCTGTCCATGGGATTCTCCAGGCAAGAATACTGGAGTACATTGCCACACCCTCCTCTGGGGATCGTCCCCACCTAGGGATTGAACCCCGGTCTTCTGCTGCGGGCAGATTGTTTACCGTCAGAGCCACCACGGAAGCCTCAACATGCCTGTTCCCATAGATTATAGCTTCCTCACCTTTGCACTTTTGAGAGACACTGCTCTAGAAAGCTGCATGGTGTTCTCCATAGTTGTGCAAATAATACAGTTTAACTTCCCATGAGCTGTGTCTGGGTTGTATCTTCTGGCTCAACACCCACCAAGAGGTAAACCCACTGTTTTGGTAACATTTTTCCATCCAGATTCCCAACCACCACTTGATACTAATTCTACAGTCAGTCGTCTTGCTTTCATTACATGGAAATCACCTTATTTTTCTGTGAGCAAATCTAGCTAAGGGCCAGAAACAGTGCCCCTATTTTATCTTGTGAAGCCAGTAGGTGTCAAGCAAACTCAGCTCTGTGGATCCATTCTGTCCTCCAGTTCGATGCCTTGTTTTACAGAAAACACTTGCAAGGCTTTGAGGTCTTATTTATACCTCATTTCTGATGGCTTTTATACCTACATTAAATATACAGATTGCTCATCAGTGATACTTCTACTTTGAGGTTAAAAATCCTCCAAGCTTTTTCTAACATACTTATTCAATGCATTGCATTTAAATCTTTGACCATATGTTGTTTATCTTGTGTCTCATCAGAATTGAGATAATTACAGTGTTTTCCCCTGAATAATGCCGTAATCACTACATAGAATTCTTGTCAAACCTGTATTTGACGAGTAGGATACAGGTGGACGTAGGAGAAAGTCCGGGAGCACGAATACAGTCTGGTGGAGCCAAGATTCCAGTTGAGAGCACTAGAAGGAAACATCCAGCCTGAGGACAACCCCCCAACTTTGAAGATCCAGGCCTAAGAGGCCATGCCTGAGAGCAAGCCAAGAAAACGGCCAAAATGCGCCTGCGCGCTGGAGGCTTCTTGACAGACATGCCCCCAGAGTAGCCAATTCCCTGAGCGGTGGGGCGGGGCCTCCATCGAGCTCAGCACCCTCCCGGCGCCTATTGGCCGGACTGCCTCCATTGCAAAGATGAGTGGTCTCTTGTGCCTGACAGGGTACAGGCTGGCTGCCTCCCCTTCACTTCATCTCAGCACGGGAGGACTCAACGCCACCGAGCTCTGAACGAGCCTCGAGCCGGAGTGGGAAACACAGGACAGGGGGGAGAGTGACCAGAACGCACCCTGCACAACCCTCAGAAACCCTTACCCTGACGGCTTCAAGTTCCATGATGACAGGACCCAAATCCCATCAGCAGTGAGGAACCTGGGTCCTAACCTGAAGCAAGCTCACCTCTTGTCAGCTTCAGGGACTACGAGTTCCTTCCCTGGCAGAAAAACCGAATCCCCTAGTGTCGTGACCCTCAAATACTGAGTAACCCCAGTTCCCATCAAACTGAGGCACCCTTAAAATAGCACGAGCAGAGAGACCAAATTTCCTTAACCTCGGAGACCCTCAATACCTCAGCCTGGGAGCTCTAAAAACTCTTTGTCCTCAAGACCCCCCACTGTCCTGCCTTTCAAAGACCTAAAGACCATTGATAAGAAACCTCCAATTTCCTCATCCTCAAAGATCCCAAATTCTCTCACCCTGTGCATTCTACATCAGCCGAAAGATCCTCAGTCCCCATTGTCTGAGGATCCCAGTTCCTTCAGCCTATGTGTCCCAGATCTTCTCAAGCGGAGTGACTTGTCCCTTAAACGTAGAACCCATGTTATGCCCAGATTTTTCTGAGTCCCCAGACAGAGATCCTCAAAACCCTTCTTGGAGAAATATTCCCTCTCCTGCACTGGAACAGAGCCCTGTTTTCAGCCTGACCCCAGTCTAGAAGTTACAGCCTTCCAGGTCTCCTCTAGACTCCCTCCATCACCCACAGACACATCCCTCCCAGTGCCTTTCCTCAGAGCAGCCGAACTGTAGAACCAAAGAAACCAAATCTAATTCACATTAGGCTGGTCTGTCATAGCTGGTCAGGATCCGTCCATCCCACCAACACCCTCACTCTGACTTTCCCCACACTTCCTGCCCTGGACACTCCACCCAAGGAAGACAGACCAGGCTCTGGACAGTGGTCTGGGCTATCTCAGCATCTTCTTCTTCCACAGGCACCTTGGCATTGAGGCAGTCCCATGGCCATGAGGCCGAACAGGTCTCCAGAGGAGAGCACTGAGGGAGATGCCGGGAGAACAGAGCGGAAGCCCACGGTGAGAGGTGGAGGCAGCAAAGCTGGGCTCTATGCCAGCTCTATAGGAAGGACATGGTGCTGGTCCTTGAAGCACCACAGACTGCTTGCCTGGGCAGCTGAGTGAACTTCCCTGTGACTGTACACAGGATGGGAATGCCTGGTCCTGTCTGAGATGGTGGGGTGGAGTGGGACAAAACAGGACACTAGCATTGCCAACTGCTCTGTGTCCAGGGAGAGTTAGGAAAATGCTCAGTGTTTGTTCAGTTAAGCAGGACACAGTCAGGAAGGAAAGTCTTCATCCCTGTCTCACAGAGACCATCCAGGAGCTTCAGGCTACTCCCTGCACAAAAGGTAGAGAAGTCAGCTCTAAAGGCTGACTTATATTAGTAAATCACTGATGAAATCTGTTATTTTCCTTAGGCCAAAGATGCTTTCAAAGACATTTTCATATACTTCTCCAAGGAAGAATGGGCAGAGATGGGAGAATGGGAAAAAATCCGATGCAGGAATGTGGAAAGAACTACAAGGCGCTGCTCGCTATAGGTAACAGGAAGTGCTGGGTGAGCCTGGGAAATATGAAACACATCTTCAACCTCAGTGTTTACCTGGCCCGCTCTTAGCTGGCTTCATTTGCTCACAGTTCCTTTTTGTGTGGAGACTAACCTGGAGGACATTTGTCTTGTTTTGTACCAAAGTGGGGTTGACCCTGGCAGTGCAGAGCTCACCTCTTGCCTTGTTCTACATTCTCCCAGCCCATCCTAATATTGAGCATCTTTTCATATGTTTGTTGGCCATTTGTGTATCTTCTTTGGAGAAATGTCTATTCAATTCCTTCTCCCACTGTGTTAGTCAGCTCAGGCTGCCATAACAAAACAGACTGCATGGCTTAAACCACAGAAATTTGTTTTCTTCCAATGCTGGAGCATGGAAGTTTGATATCAGGGTGCCATCGTGGTCAATCTGGTTCTTTTCCTGGCTTATAGGTAGCCTTCATATTGGTGTATGCTTATCAACCTCTTATCAGATACATATTGTACAAATATTTTCTGCCATCCTGTAGGTGATCTGTTCACTCTGTTCCTTTGTTTCACTCTGTTCCTCTGTTTCGCTCTGTGCCCTTTGCTGCACAGATGTTTCGAGATTAATGTAGTCTCATTTGTCTATTTTTACTTTGCTACTAATACTTGTAACCTTGCTCTCAGATCTAAGAAATTGTTGCTGATTCAATGTCCTGAAACTTCAACCTTGTTTTCTTCTAGGAGTCTTATCAAGTCTTACATTTAGGTATTTAATCCATTCTGAGTTGATTTTTCTTCATGATGCAAGATCTTCACAATTTTGCATATGGATATTTTATTTCCCCAGCGCCATTCGTTAGAGGGATTAAACTTTCCCCGTTGTCTTGACACCCTTGATGAAGATCGTTAGACCATGTATCCAAGAGTTTATTTCTGGCTGTCTGTTTTGTTCCATTGATTGGTATGGCTGTCTTAATGCCAGTGGGCTTCCTCTGTGGCTCAGCAGGTGAAGACTCTGCCTTCAGTGCAGGAGACACAGGAGATGCAGCTTCAATCCATGAGTTAAGAAGGTCCCCTGGAGAAGGAAATGGCAACCCCCTCCAGCATTCTTGCCTGAGGAATCCCCTGGACAGAGGAGCCTGGTGGGCTACAGTCCAAAAGGTTGCAAGGAGTCAACACGACTGAGTGACTAAGCATGCACTTTATGCCAAAACTACACTCTTTTGGTTACTGTACCTTTGTAATATGTTCTGAAATCAGAGGCCTCCAGCTTTGCTGTTCTTTCTAAGATTGTTTTGCCTATTTGGGGTTCTCTGAGATTCCGTATTAACTGTAGGATGGATTTTCTATATCTGAAAAAAATTCCATTTGGATTTTAATAGGAACTGCATTGAAGCTTTAAATTGCTTTGGGTAGTATGAACAGCTTAATAATATTGTCTCCAAATCCATAAACATGAGACACCTTTCTATTTACTTGTGTCAGATTCCTTTCAGTAATACTTTGTAGTTTTCAATGTATAAGTCTTTTATCTCCAGAAGTCACTCCCAATTATTTCATTCTTTTTGATACTATTATAAATAAGGTTATCGGGACTTCTCTGGTGGTCCAGTGGCTAAGACTCCACACTCCCAGTGCAGAGAACTTGGGTTCAATCCCTGGTCAGGGAACAAGATCCCACATGCTGCAAGAAAGACCTGGTACCAATCAATAAATAAACAGCTTTTTTTTTTAATTTAAACTTAGCACTTGACTATAACTTAAAAAAATAAATAATATAGTTTTCTTATTTTCCTTTTGGAATAGTCATTGTTCATGCATGGAAAACTATTTGAATGTTGATTTTGTACCATGCAACTTTCTGTGTAGGTTTTTTGTGTGTCTGGAATTTTAAAGATTTTCTGCACATAAAATCATATCCTCTTTGAACAGATATAATTTTGCTTCTTTATTTCTAAATGGAAGGCTTTAGTTTGCTTTTGTAATCTAATGCCCTGGCTAGGACTTCTAATACTATGTTGAATAGAAGTGTTGAGAATGGGCATCCTTGCCTTTTTTTTCTTGATCTTAGAAGTTTTCAGCTTTTCACTGATGACTATGATGTTAGAGATAGACTTTTCATATATGACCTTTATTATATTGCAGTCATTTCCTTCTATTTCTACTTTGTTGAGTATTTTTGTCATGAAAGGCTAGTAAATTTATTAGATACTTTATGGACATCAGATGAAGCACAGATGAAGTTTCACCTTTTTTTTTTTTTAATTTTGAGAAAATTATGTAATGCTCCCATTGGAAGCATAGGAGTTGATGATACAGAAATCACTTTCCATTCCTCCTTTGGTAATCCTTGTCCTTGTCACTCTCTGGCTCAGAATCCTGTGTCCTTAATTAGAATGCCCAGAGTTTGGAAACATTTACAACCAAAACACTGATTCTCATCATTTTTTAGGTAAACCTTCTTGGATGGCCTTCAGAGAGGAGCACAGTAAACACCAGAAGGTGAGTATTTCCCAAATCCTGTTGACAAAAACATCCTCCTCATGGATCCAGTCACAGGTGAGAATAGGTGAGAATAGTTTTCACACAGAGATCCTGGAGACTGCTGCCTTCCTGTCCTGAATCTTTAGCACAATGTCTGATATCATCACCATCTTTATAGTTAGTAAGAACAGCAATGATATTAGGCTGTTCTATTGTTACATTATTTTCACAATATTTCAGACTTTAAGTATTTTATGTGAATAAACTTACTTAAAAATTAAAACAATCCTACAGTACCTCTAAGTAGGTATATAGTGATCACCAGTATAGATCAAGAAACTGAGGTTAAAAAATGCTTGATTATGTATCACTGTAGTGCAATCTAATCCAAAGCACCTTCTCTAAACCCCTTACAAACTGGTTAAAACTTCCACAGTTCTATAAAGTTTATTCATACATCTTATTGATACATCTTTATATCATTCATCTGAGAGATGTTTTCAACCTCAGTTCTTTTGTGCTGTGCTAGTGAGGGATATCTACTGACATCTGACTAAGGGAAGTAAGGACATGTTGGGCAGTTTGTAGAGTGGATGGTCCAAGATGAAGAAGGCGACATGATCCCTACATCAGAGTTTCTTACTCCAATAAGAGGAAGCAACTTGCAGCCCTGACAAGCCTCAGGTTCATGACTCAGAAGCAACAAATAAGAAAATAACTGAAGGACTTCACATAGGTTACCTGCTTTTGAGTAGAAACTCATCATCTGGGCATCATTTCAAATGCTCATTCTTGTAGGAGGGAGTAACAACTCCTTCCTCTGAGCTCTAATTAGCAACTCTCCTGTTTGGAATCATTTGTTTAGCCTGCCCCTGTGTTGTGAGCTTTGAGAGCCTAGCCCACACCCATTCATTCTCCGAAGTCCAGGCCCAGCTCAAAGCCCCTGAGGGCCCCCTGAATGTTTTGTGAATGAGTGACTCCACATTTGAACATTCATGTATTAATAAGAAGGTCAAGGAATGCTGAAGATAGTATTTGTGAGCTAGACTTGAAATACAGAGGCAGTTGAAGAGACGTATTAATGGCAGGGATGTGCACTCACATTCATACTGTATTATATAGCTCACCCAATGATCCGTTGAATGTTATTAAATTTCATATCTACTATAACATTAAGAATTACCATGTATACTAACTTATGGATCAGGAAACTGAGGAGAACCAACTCATCATACAGCCTTCTTTAAGCAGAATTGAAGAGGCCAGCTACTTTAATTCCAAACATTGTCTGTAGAACAGGCAACTTACAACTTTCAGCTCACTTTCTTTATTGTCTAAAAGTGTTTCTGTCGATCATCTTTTCTCTTCTCAAACTCACTGTTTTGTCAGCTTATTTTCCAGATGTGTTTTGTCCCCTCTGTAATTTTCCATACTTCCTCACCCATCAAAGGTCTACTAATTAATAGAAACACACCCCCGCCCCGTGCCAGATTTCTCTATGAGCCCTTACCCTCTTCTTTCCCTGACCTCCAGCTATTCTCCCTGCCTTGATCTCACTTTTATGCAGAAGGCTGAAGGGAAAGAACCTTAAGATATGGACTCTGTTTTGATTCACTAGCCACTTAGGTCCTTGCTTTACACTCCAGTGTTCAGACCCCCTCTCCACCAGGTATTTCCAAGAATTGTCCAAGTATTAATTGAAGTCATGCATGTGAAAATACTCCATAAAATCCTAAAGAACTAAAGAAATGCATGTTGTCTTTTACTCACATGGAAGGGAATGTCCAGGAGACCATTAAGTAAGGTATGTAGTTTGAAGATCTTGCTGGGAGCAGCAAAATTGCTGAAGACAAGTGGTTCCAAGCAGGCTCAGAAACCAGTGCCCCCTCCCAGAGAAGCAAGGACCCCTGGACAGCACCCCAGACAAAAAGTCAGTAAGAGAAAATTTGGGGAGTTCCTCTAATTAGTTCCTCTAATCCCTGTAGAAAAGCTAATAAGTATGGCCTAGGTGTGTGGCATGGACTTTGGGTAGGCGTGGCTTTAAGCTGGACTGATCTGAGACATGAAGTTAGCACTGGGGCCTTGGGAAAATCTTATACATTTTCTGAGGTCCTGATTGTTCATCTGTAAAGTGAAGATAGGATACATAATTCATACAGTGTTTGGAAGCATTACATTAAATGCAAAAGTGCTGACACCTACAAGTAGTTCAATAAATCCAGCTGTGATGATAGGGACCATGCTTTGATAGTGCCCAGACCTCTGCTCAATGCCTTACGTGTCATGTGCCCTTAACATATATTTTCTGAGTAGATGTGTCAGTGAACTATTTCCTAAGTAAGAAGGTTCAGAAGTTAAACCTACTAACGGGAAGTGCAGGAAGCTATCACTGAACTGGGCATCTGTGGTCAGTGTGGAGCCTCAGTCTCCTGAACCAGTAGTTAAAGGGAGAAGAAGCAAAGTATAGAGAAGGGACTTCCTGGTGGTTAAGTGGTTAAGACTCCACGCTTCCACTGCAGGAGGTGTGGGTTCCATCCCTGGTCAGGGAACTAAGATCCCACAAGCCATGCAGCATGGCCAATAAATCAATATTGTTACATCAAAACATAAAAATACAAAAGTAAAAGATTGAAAAATAAATGTGAAAAAGTTTTAACAAAGTGTATAGATGGACAGGTAGGAGATCTCACACTTTCTGATAAAACAGGGACTAACTCCCCAGACCCCACCAGCCTTGCTTAGCTTCTGTTCTCCATCTTAGAACTCAGAAGAAAGGAGACTGGAGTGAAGAGGTACAGTCTATGAGAAAGAAAGGGCCACGTGTACCAAGAGGTCAGCGAGCCCCAGGATGACGACTACCTCTGTGAGTGACCCCGTTGGTCCACTCGCAGAGAAGAGGTTATGAGGCCTTGGTCCAATAACCTCACCTCACCATTTGGTCCCCCAGTCATCCCCTTCCTGTATGACTTGGGGTACAGGATCGAGGCCAAATGCCATGAATGCCCCAGTTCTTTCTGAAGGTCTTTACGACCAGCAACATCACTATACCTCCTCTCATCCCTGTTCTCACCTCCAGATTGTGAGGAGTGTCAGAACTTCTTCATCGACAGCTGTGCTGCCCACGGGCCCCCAACCTTTGTAAAGGACTCTGCAGTGAAAAGGGGGCACGCCAACCGCTCAGCGCTCACTCTGCCCCCTGGATTAAGCATCAGACTGTCGGGCATCCCTGACGCTGGGCTTGGAGTGTGGAACGAGGCGTCCGATCTGCCGCGGGGCCTGCACTTTGGCCCCTATGAGGGCCAGATCACAGACGATGAAGAGGCCGCCAACAGTGGATATGCCTGGCTGGTGAGAAGCACCCGTTTCCCTGTCCTCTGGCCTCTAATCGCTTGTATGTGGTGGGGGGTACTTCGTGTCTACATGCGAGGACGCAGATGGTGATAACATGGTCGGCAATGATACAGTCAGCGCTGTGTACTGTGTGCCCTGGGCGTGAACCCAGGACTTCCATCTAAAGGTCAGAGGAGAGCTGGGACCACAGTGTCCAGACACTCAGGACCTCTATCTAAAGGTCAGAGGAGAGGTGGGAGACAGTGGTACAGGCATACAGAAGTGACTCCTCACTTGTGGAGCCCTTCCTTCAATGTGCCAGTAGATTGAGGCTTGGAATGATGATTAAGGTGCTTACCATGTGGTCCAACTGGCAGCTGAATCCATGCAGGCTGAAGAGCACCAATGACAGCAGAGAGAAAGTTCTTCTATTACTTCCTACCAAAAATAACAATAATAATAATAAAGGAGAGAAGAAAGCTTGTATCTCTTTTCTGACACTCAGGTCACCAAAGGGAAAAACAGCCACGAGTATGTGGATGGAAAGGACACGTCTTTGGCCAACTGGATGAGGTGAGTGCAGCGAGTCTGCAGTTTGTAGATGTCGCTCCTCCCTCAAGCCCACACCCCCTTCCTTCTCAACCCGTCTCCCTCAATAACTTTCACATCTTCTTTCCTCTTTTCCCTCCATATCATGCTCTTTCATTTCAAAAGACATTAGAAAGAAAGAAAGAAAAAGAGCATGTGTCCACAAAATATAAGTCTATATGTTCAACAAAACTGAGGCACTTGAAAACAACTTGAGGAGTCTAGATTCACCAGGACACTTTAACTCACGTAATTGACACTTACCGGGCACTCTATGCCCGAGTGTATACAGTGAACTCCATTACTGAAGCAGATCACACAGCCCATGTTCTTTCGGAGAACATACAGAAGACAGACATTAAGCAATTAATTTTAGGAATAGCAACCTTAATTTTTTTTAATAATGGCACAGTGCCAGGATAACCTAACAAGGGAGACCTTGAGTCCATGTGGGCAACATCTTCCCCAGACTCAGGTCCAGTGAAAAGTGGGCCCTGAGGTCTGGGAGGAATGTAGGGCAGGATGGCTGTGAGAATGGCCATTCTCTGAGGGCCTCTCCTTTCATCAGGGCAGGCAGAAAGTGAATATTACTGTTGTGTGTCTCAAGCTATAATAGAGCACTCACCAAGGGGTGGTCAAATGAATAGCACCCTGGATACACGTGGGGAGATTGGAGAAAAGCCTTGGGAGAGAAGGCAGGCTGGGGTAACTGCTGAGGTATGCATGTTAGCCTAAGAGCACCAAGTCCAGTGGACTTAAAGAGAACTTAACTCAGACTTTAGAGGGGCTGGAGGTCACCAGTCTTAAAGACAGTCCAGGCAGAGACAAGTATGGAACTGGGCTCTATAAAATGGCTAATAAAGTAAGGAGAGAAAGCATTCCAGCCAGGAAGAGGACCGGAAACAGGATCTGGAAATAGGAATTCACACAGCCTGGTCGAAGGTGTGAACAGAAGGTCCCCATGAGGGGTGGTGGGAGCCATGGTGGCCTCAGAGCCTGAAGGCAAGGAGCCGGGCATGGTCCGACAGTGGAGGGGGTCTCATCACCTGTGGTTTCTTTCCCTTTCCTGGCCTTGACTCCAGGTATGTGAACTGTGCCCGGGATGACGAGGAGCAGAACCTGGTGGCCTTGCAGTATCATGGGCAGATCTTCTACGAACCTTCCAGGTGGTCAGGCCAGGCTGTGAGCTGCTGGTCTGGTATGGGGACGAGTATGGCAAGGAACTTGGCATCAAGCAGGACAGCAGGGAAAAGAGCAAGCTCACAGCTGGGAGAGGTGAGCACCACCCCTCTTCCAGCACCCCACCCCATCCTGGGGAGCCTCCCTGGTCCGATTCTGAAGTAAAGTCCAATGCAGTCTAAAGTCAGTCAAGTCGCAATTAAAATGCCTCAGAATTTGATTTATTTCATATGATTGTTAGGAAACATTATTATATTAAAAGTGTTAGTTTTGGTACCAGCTTACTAGATAGCAAAGAAAAAAAAATTGCTTATGGGTAAACTTAGAAAAGTACTTTCCATATATCTTGAAGTAGCAGTATTTTTGCAAAGGCATCAGTGTGAAACCATAGAAGGCATGTTTAAAACCTGGTTAAATTGAAATTGACAAAGTAATCTGGTCATTGCTGTGACTTGAAACACTTTACTATGATAACTAGAATTATAACTGACAGCATTTTACCAGAACACATCAGATTTTCATGAATGTCACATAATTTCTAGGATATCTATATTAGTATCATCAACAATACAATATAACTTGAGAAGATTCATCTCTTCTTCTGACAACACTTCCCATGTAGTTTAAGATGCCAAATGAACTCAGGTTGTTTAATATCTCTCTTTGGGAGGTCTCAGGGGCCCTCTGAAGCATCCCAAAGTTAGCTAGAAGTCAATTATTTAGGAAGGTTTGTTCATAAATATCAAAAGGGTTTATAACAGTCAGGTAGGATCACATAAGTCACTGTGAAACAATACTTATCCACTTAGCCAAAGTTAACAAAAGATTTCAAAGGTAAACCTAGAACAGATCACTTAAGAGGTAAAGAAACTTAAAATCCATTAGCAAAGGCAGTTCAGCATCTCAAGAAAACTTGTACTAGGCACAAAACTCTTTTCTGGGGGTCCACTTTCCATAAAACCTCCTTATCCCATTCTGTACCCATTCCTTTGCTTCTCCCATCCTGAAACTGCCACCTGTAAGTCAGAACTACTTCTTTTTCCTTCATAAAATGCATTTCATTCCTCATACCTTCTTTAATAACAAGACATACATTTTCCTTAAGCAACCAAGAACTGACTTTTATATTGGCATTCTATAGATTGGTGAACATACGTATCAGTGATACTATCTAAAAAAAAAATTGCTTTCTTATAGTGAACATCTTAGGATGGCATCAGACACTATTCATGGATAGTCAAAAATCTCTTTAGTTTCTGTGTAAGAGGAAGGTCCTGTCAAGTAGTGAATGTTTCAGAACCTTAATTTTTTTTGGAAATGACCTAGCTATTTAATACACTGTCATCACTTAGTTTAGCACAATGATAGAAACTCAGGTAACCAAAATCTGGAGAACTACTGTCAGTTCAGTTCAGTTCAGTTGTGTCTGACTCTTTGCAACCCCATGGACTGCAGACTGCCAGGCTTCCCTGTCCATCACCAACTCCTGGGGCTTG
>NW_027224502.1:0-20098 GCF_023699985.2 Odocoileus virginianus | reverse complement strand
ACTGCCCTTTTTTTCACCCAGTCCTCTTCGGCTCCACCATCTCCCGACTCCTTGCCTTCGCCGCTCAGTAACTGTTCTTACCTGTCCGCTCAGTGCCAACCCCTGTATACCAGCTGTACTGCTTTATTT
This sequence comes from Odocoileus virginianus, assembly GCF_023699985.2. Taxonomy (NCBI): domain Eukaryota; kingdom Metazoa; phylum Chordata; class Mammalia; order Artiodactyla; family Cervidae; genus Odocoileus; species Odocoileus virginianus. The sequence continues at coordinate 19,969 of NW_027224502.1, read as the reverse complement.
TCAAGGTACTCTGTTGTTTTCTTTAAAAAAAAAAAAGGAAAGCATGGCTTTCTAGAAGCTTAAAAAACAATCCGTCTGCATAGCTTCATCATGTGGTGAAGGTGGGATGAGGGAGCAGAAGGTAGCTGGAAAAAACAGCCTGGGATTCATCTAAAGCAGAGGTTGTATATGTTCTTGAAACACAGATACTAAGTGTCTCAGTCAGTTCGCACAGCATTCATAGATCAAAGGAAATCCTTAACCATTAAGAGTTATTAAGAGCAAGCAATAAGTGTCTTATGTCCTAGTAATGTAATATCTGGTGGGCACCAGCATGTGCTGGTATAAATATATTTATTGATTTTAAAAAGTTATATACAATCAAATGTAAAATGGAGAAACATATACTCACCAACACACTTAGGAAGCTCAGTCCATATTCCATCAATACATGCAATTGTAGTATTTCCAATCATTGTATATGAACTTCTGCAACTTAACACCACTGAAACTCCATGTCGATAGGGAGGGACAGAGGGCTGGCTATAGCCATTCTCAAGCTGAGGTATAAATCTACATGCTTTCCCCGGTTCTAAGAAAATGTCATGAAAAATATGCTTACCTTTAAAATATTTTATATTTTTACATATGTATTTATCCATACAGACAAAGTAAAAGTAACTGTCCTGTTTAAAAATGAGTATCTATTTACCAACACACTTGGGCAAAGTTGTCCATTCTCCATCCATACATTGTATTTTCTTAGGCCCCTTCATTACAAAATTAGGGTTGCAATCATACTCCACCATTTCATTGTGTTCGTATTTTTCTTGGTTTTTGTGTCTCATTTTTCCATTGGGCAGTTGAGGAGGTTGACCACATGATCTCACTTGCCCTAACACAAAATAAACCATGTAAATAATGCTCAAATAGTCTTAAATATTGCAAATTATGCAGTTTGATTTTGTTTGATCCAGAACTAAATTACATTTATACTACATTCTTATTTTTTACAGGTTTCTTTTTACACTGTATATAGGGTACTGACTATTCTCTTTCTCAAATTTTGACTTTTTAGTAAGAATAATTCTGAACAAATTAAAGGAAAAAAATGCATAATGAAAACAGATACTGATCACCTAGATATAGAAATGTTACATTTTGCACAGTTTGCTGTGATTGTTTGTGAAGTAATTTAAAATAAATGATAAACAGTGAGATTTTACTTCTAAATTCTTCAGAATCCCTATATAAGAAATAAGGACATTTACTTACATTTATAAAATATCTTATTACACTTCTTCAAACTAGCAATAATTTTTAGTATAATCTTATATTCTTTTTATATCCAAATATCCTGGTTGTCCTCAAATCCCAATATATTGCAAGTTATTTATTATAGAACCAGGTTATTATGTAAATAAATATCAGGTATGTGGTATAATATACACATATAATTTATGACATAATATTTATAAACACCTGGGCTTCCAGGTGGCTCAGTGGTAAAGAATTTGCCTGCCAAGCAGGAGACGTGGGTTTGATCTCTGGGTCAGGAAGATTCCCCTGGAGAAGGAAATGGCAACCCACTCCAGCATTCTTGCCTGGGAAATCCCATGAACAGAGGAGCCTGGTGGGCTACAGTCCAAGGGGTCGCAGAGAGTCGGACACGACTTAGTGACTAAATAGCAGCATAAACACTTAAAATAATCTGATCAAAAACTTGATGAAAATAATGTCATCTGAAGCAAGCCACAAATTGTCACTGTTTTATATCTAGTAAACCATTTTTACAATGATTTGATTATTCTCTTAATAAAAACGTAACAAGGACCATGCAATATTTTTTAAATTATATCTTTAACAAGACTAAGGAGAAAAAACACTAGCACTTCTTAACCTCAGCTACAGTATTTTTATCTTTAAAACCCCTTCATATATTTCACAACATGAGGTAGAATTACCCCTTGACAAAAATAATTTAAACAAGCTGTGCAACTCAATTACTATGGTCTATCACCCCTCCTCCTTCTGCATTTTTTGCAGTTTGTCAGATTATAAATACAAAAGCCAATAAAATACGGATTTAATATAAAAATCTAATTCTTATTTCATCAATCCTAAAATAAACATTGACCTTTGCATGTTGGAAAATTAGGTGACCATCCGAATTGGTAGCATTGAACCGAATCCGGTCCAACTCTTTTAAGTCTTTGTCTGCAGAAAAATTTCAGCACATCTCCAACTTTGTATTTTTCTTGCTTTGGATGAGCATCTACGTTTGCTTCTAAAAATGGAAGATGACATTCTATTTCTAAAAGCAGAAATAAAGTAAATGAATATATGTGAAATAATCATTGCAAAAATGAAGTTAACATTTTCTATGTAAAAATAAGATTCAGGGGGCTTCACATACAGGGCAGCATATATTCTTGCCTTTTAAAAGATTTTTATTCAACAAGTATGTGTAAGACCCTTTGGAAAATCTAGTCAGTTGAACACCCAGGTAAAATTTTGTATAAGAGTCTCTTCAGTATTGTTATAGACAAGTCCTGAGAAGCTACTTATAAATTATTAGTATTTACTTTGTTTAGTTAACAATAAAAACTTAACTTTTATGATTTATTTATAGAATAGGAATAGTGTTCACAAAATACATGAAAATCCAATCTTTTGAGAAATGAAAATTAAAATACAACATATTTCACTACACTTTCACATAAAAAGATGATAATTATCTTTAAAAAGTAGATAGCTAGAGTGCCTGAATAAAACATTTCTAATACATTTTAAGCAGGAGGGAATATTAAAATGCAATTCATAATTTTATAAATAAGGAACTAAATATCAAAACTTTTTCAAAAACACATGGCTAAGTTGCCTCTAGGTTTTCTGAATCTTTCCATTATACCCTGTATAATGTAAAATATTATGTCACTTGTTAAATATTAACAGAAACCTCAATTCAATAAAGCCAGGAGCCCAAAAGTTTCTCATGCTCCATGAAGATAGCAGAGGCCATCAGAAGAAGAAAGGCTCTTCTTTCCTGCAAGGACTCAGCCAATGAAAAGCCACAGTCTGACATTTGAATGCTGAGCAAATTTCACAAAAGAACTTCTGATCGCTAGCAGAGGACATCAGGCGCCCAGAAAAGCAGCCCATTGCCTTCGAAGGGAGGTAGGACAAAATATAAACGACAATAAGGGAGTCGAAAGAGCTACGGACGGAGACCCGTCCCGGGAAGGGGTCTTAATGAGAAGTTTCCCAAATCACCAGGAACCCTTCAGGGCGGGACTGGGGGAAGTTTTCGGCACTGTAATGGGAAAAATTAAAAACAAGGCCACAGATTACGTCCCTAAAGCAACCCCCAGCAGAAAAGTCCCCCAGACGCCCGTCCCCGCCGCAACAAGTGGGGGCGGAACGGAGAGGAGCGGGCGGCATTGCTTGGGGTGAGGTCCAGCCCGAAGACCCTGAGAGCAATCGGAGGGAGCTTTTTTAAACTGTGGGATAGCAAGGGACAAAATTAACCGGCCCGAACACACTGCCGGCGGTTCGCAAAACAAAGGGACTGAGAATCTCCAGAGAAGAGCCGGCCCATCCCCGCTGGAGGTAGGAGGCAGGGGGGAGGGGAAAAGGGCAAACGCAGCCCCTGAGAAGCCACCCCCTCCCACACTGCAAACAGGCCTCCGGGTTCTAGCTAAAGACTTCCTGAGACCCGACTGGCGGTGCGTGCTGGGGCCGCGGAGGGAAAAAGCGCGCCGTACCCGGGGAGAGAGGGCGCCCAAGCCTCTGGCTGCCTGGGCCGCTCGCCGCGGAGGGAAAAGGCGCGCCGCACCCGGGAGAATACGCCCAAGCCTCTGGCTGCCTGGGCCGCTCGCCGCGGAGGGATAAGGCGTACTGCACCCGGGAGAGTGCGCCCAAGCCTCTGGCTGCCTGAACCGCTCAGGCCGGGGAAGGCACAAAACGCAGGAGCAACCGAATCTGCGCTTTTGTGGAGTACCCGAAGGCTGGAACCGCACTCAACGCAGGGCCCGCTCCATGTGGAGCAGCCGGGAGCCTGAGCAGTGTAGACGGCGAAAGCACAGACACCCGTGAGCGGGGCAAACCCAGTGTGGCCGGAACACGGTGAGCGCTATCCACACAGAGCGGTATCTGTCTGCAGCGCCCCGCCCTCCCTGTAGCAGGACTGAACTGAACTAGAGAACCTAAATAAGAGATCACCTCCGCCCGCCTGTGTCAGGGCGGAAATTAGACACCAAAGAGACAGCAAACAGAAGCCAAATAAACAAAGGGAACCGCTTCAGAAAGGACCGGTGCAACAGATTAAAATCCCTGAAGGTAACACCGGCTACAAGGGAAGGGGCCTACAGATATCGAGAAGTGTAAGCTGGAAAGAGGAGCTATCTGAAATTGAACTGAACCTACGCTGACCGCAACAACCTCAGAGAAATTCCTAGATATATATGTACATTTTTTTTTAATTTAAAATAAAAAAAAAATTTTTTTTTCCTTTCCCTTTCTTTTTTTTTTTTTTTTTTTTTTTATTTTTTATTTTTTCTCTTTCATTTTCTTTTATAATTCCCTATTACTCCCCCATTACTCCTCAACTTTCATTTTCATATATATTTTTACGATTTTTTTATTTGGGAAAAAAAAAATTTTTTTTTCTTTTCTTTTTTTTTTTTTTTTTTTTCTTTTTCTTGTTTTTCTCTCCTATTTCCTTTTAGAGTCCTCTAATACTCCTCTATTATTCCTTAACTTTCATTTTCATTTCACTATAGCCACACAAAAAAAAAAAAAAAAAGAGAGAGAGAGAGAGAAACCCTATTTTTAAACTGAACTTCATATACAGTTCTAAATTTTTTTGTGTTTTTGTTTTTAAATATTGTATTTCAAAGAGTCTAACCTCTACACTAGATTTTCAATCTTTGTTATTCTCCCTCAGAACACCTCTACTTCCTCCATTCCCCTTCTCTTCCCAATCCAACTCTGTGAATCTTTGTGGGTGTCTGGGCTACAGAGAACACTTTGGGAACAGATAACTGCGTAGATCTGTCTCTCTCCTCTTGAGTCCCCTTTTTCTCCTCCTGCTCACCTCTATCTCCTTCCTCCCTCTCCTATTCTTCATGTAACTCTGTGAACCTCTCTGGTTGTCTCTCACGGTGGAGAATCTTTTCACCATTAACCTAGAAGTTTTATTATCAGTACTGTATAGTTGGAGAAGCCTTGAGACTATTAGAAGAATAAAACTGAAATCCAGAGGCAGGAGAATTGAGCCCAAATCCTGAGAAAACCAGAAAACTCCTGACCACACGGAACATTAAGGAATAAGAGACCATCCCAAAGCTTCCATACCTACACCAAAACCAACCACCACCCAAGAGCTAATAAGCTCCAGTACAAGACATACCACGCAAATTCTTTAGCAACGCAGGAACATAGTCCTGAGTGTCAACATACAGGCTCTCCAAAGTCACACCTAACACAGAGACCCATCGCAAAGCTCATTACTGGACACTCCATTGCACTCCAGAGAGAAGAAATCCAATTCCACGCACCAGAACGCTGACACAAGCTTCCCTAACCAGGAAACCTTGACAAACCAATCGTCCAACCCCACCCACTGGGTGAAACCTCCACAATAAAAAAGAACCTCAGACCACAAGAATACAGAAAGCCCACTCCAGACACAGCAATCTAAACATGATGAAAAGGCAGAGAAATACCCAACAGCTAAAGGAACATGAAAAAAGCCCACCAAGTCAAACAAAAGAGGAGGAAATAGGGAATCTACCTGAAAAAGAATTTAGAATAATGATAATAAAAATGATCCAAAATCTTGAAAACAAAATGGAGTTACAAATAAATAGCCTGGAGACAAAGATTGAGAAGATGCAAGAAATGTTTAACAAGGACCTAGAAGAAATAAAAAAAAATCAATTAAAAATTAATAATGAAATAAATGAGATCAAAAACACTCTGGAGGGAACCATGAGTAGAATAACGGAGGCAGAAGATAGGATAAGTGACTTAGAAGATAAAATGGTGGAAATAAATGAAGCGAGGGGAAAAAAAAAGAAAAAGAATCAAAAAAAATGGGACAACCTAGGGATTGGGATATGTGAAACGCCCCCCAACATTCAAAATCATAGGAGTCCAGAAAAAGAAGACAAAAAGAAAGGCCATGGGGAAATCTGGGGAATAATTGCTGAAAACTTCCCTAAAATGGGGAAGGAAATACCCAAACCCAAGTCAAAAAACCCCAGGAGTCCCAAAACAGGAAAAACCCCAAGGCGAAACACCCAAGACACATATTTAATCAATTTAACAAAAATCAAACACAAAGAAAAAAATATTAAAAGCAGCAAGGGAAAAGTTACCCAGCAAGGATCTATTAGATTTGAAGGAGAATAAAAGTTTTAAAGACAAGAAAAAGTTTGAGAGTTTTAACCCCCCAAACCAGCTCTTCAACAAATACTAAAAGGATCTTTCTAGACAGGAAACGCAGAAAGGTGGTAAAAAAGGAAACCCAAACAACAAAATAAATGGCAACGGGCCCATCCCTATCAAAAATTCCCTTAAATGTAAAGGGTTAAAGCCCCAACCAAAAGACAAAGGGGGGGCCTGAATGGATCAAAAGCAAGACCCCTATTATGCTGTTACAAGAGACCCCCCTCAAAGAAAAAGGGAAAATACAGACTAAAAGTGAAGGGTGGAAAAAAATATTCCACGCAAACGGGGGGCCCAAAAGAAAGCGGGAGTCACAATACTCAATCAGAAAAAATAGACTTTAAAATTTAAGTCTGGAAAAGAGAAAAAAAAAAAGATGGACACTAATAATGATAAAGGGATCAATCAAAGAAGTTTAACAATTATAATATATATGCACCCAACTGGGCACGCAATATGTAAGGCAAACGCAAACGAGTTGAAAGAGGAAATTAATGCAACACAATAATATTTGGAGACTTTAATCCCCCCACTCACAATTGGATAGATAACTAAAAGAAAATGAACAAGGAAACAAAAATTTTAAAAGGACACAAGGACCAGCTAGACCAAATTGCATCTATAGGTTTTTCACCCCAAAAAATCAACTTCACCTTTTTCTCAAGTGCACAGGGAACCTTCCCCAAAATAGATCAATCCTGGGCATAAATTAGTTTTGGTAAATTAAAAAAAGATGAAATCATTCCAGTCATTTTTTGCCCCACAGTGCGTAAGTTAGATCTCAAAAGGGGAAAAAAAATTTATTAAAAATTAAAATTATGGGGAAAAACAACACGCTTTGAATAACCAACAAATCATAAAAGAAATAAAAAAAGAAATAAAAATATGCATAGAAATGAATGAAAATGATCACAAAAACCCCAAAACCCATGGGAACGAAAAAGCAGTGCTGGGGGGAAGATTCATACATTACAGGCCTACCTAAAGAAACAAAAAAAAAGTCAAAAAAAATAACCTAATTAACCCCAAAAGAACTAGGGGGAAGAAGAAATGAAAAACCCCCGGGGGTTAGTAGAAGGAAAGAAATCTTAAAAATTGGGGGCAGAAAAAAAATGAAAAAGAAACAAAAGGACCATAGCAAAATTAAAAAAGCAAAAAGTGGTTTTTGAAAAATTAAAAAAAATTGAAAAAACCATTAGCAAGCTCTAAAAAAAAGGGAGAAAAACCCAAATTAACAAAATGAGAATGAAAATGGAGAGATAAAAAAAAACACGAAATACAAAGGATCATAAGAACTATCCCAGCGCTCATCCCAAATTAAAATGGAACTTGGGAAATGGCAAGTTCTTAGAGAAGTTAAAAATTTTTCCCAAAAACTAAACCCCGGAAAAAAATAGAAATCTTAACAAAACCATCACAAGAAGGGAAATCAAACTGTAATCAGAAATTTTCCACAAACAAAAGCCCAGGCCCAGAGGTTCAAGTGAATTTCCTTTAGAAAAGGGCCCAACCCCTATCTTACTCAAACCTTCCAGAAAATTTCAAAGAAGGGAAAACTTCCCCAAACCCATTTATGGGAAACCCCTAATTCCAAAAAACCAGAAAAAGATGCCAAAAAAATAAAACCGGCCAATTGCTGATAAACATAGATGCAAAAATTTAAAAAATTCTAGCAAACAAAATCCCAAAACATATTAAAAAATCACTTTTTTCATGCCAAGGGCCACCCAGGAATGAAGGATTTTTTTAATTTTCGCAACCCCAAATAATGTAAAACCCACCACATTAAAAATTGGGGGAAAAAACCATATTGTTTATCTAATGGGGAGAAAAATCCTTGACAAAATTCAACATCCATTTTTGAAATTAAAATCTCCGAAAGCGGAAAGGGGGACATACCTAACTAATAAAAGTTATAGGGGAAAAACCCCAAACAGAAAAGCATCACCCCTCAATGGTGAAAAAATGAAAGTTTTTCCCCTGAAATCAGGAAAAGGACAAGGGTGCCCACTCTCACATACTATTCAACTTTAGTTTTGGAAGTGTTCCCAAGCAATAGGGAGAAAAAGAAGTAAAAGGAACCAGATAGGAAAAGAAAAAAGGGAAACTCTCGCTGTTTGCAGAGGGACATGTCCTTAATGAAAACCCTAAAGACTCTCCCGAAAATTACTAGAGCTAATCAACGAATACGTCAAGTTGAGGATATAAAATTAACACACAAAAATCTCTTGCTTTCCCTATCCTAACAATGGAAACAGAAAGAGAAATTAAGGAAAAAATACCATTCACCTTTGCAACAAAAGAATAAAATTTTGGGTATATTACCTAAGAAAAAAAAGCCTATACATGAAAACTATAAAACACTGATGAAAAAAATCAAACTGACACAAATAGATGGAAAAATATACCATTTATGGATTGGAAGAACAATATTGTAAAAATGGCTTACTACTCAAAGTAATCTATAGATTCAATGAAACCCCTACAAACTTCCAACAGTTTTTTTCACAGAATAAACAAATAATTTTCCCAAAATTTGTATGGAAATAAAAAAAACCTCGAATACCAAAGTAACCCTGAGAAAGAAAAATGGAATGGAGGAATAAATCTCCCTGACTTCAGACTTATAAAACCCACAGTCATCAAGACAGTATGGTACTGGCACAAAGACAAAAATACAGATCAATGGAACAAATAGAAACCCCAGAGATAAGTCCACGAACCTAGGGTTTCACCTTTTTCTTCGACAAAGGAGGCAAGGATTACTGAAAAAAGATAACCTCTTTAACAAGTGGGGGGGAAAACTGGTAAACCCATGTAAAAAAGAAACTAGAACATTTCTAACACCCCCCCCAAAAAAATAAACTCAAAATGGATTAAAAACAAATGAAAAGACCAGAAATATAAAAATCCTAGAGGAGAACTAGGCAAAACATCTCCGACAAAAATCACGCGGGATCCTTATGACCCACACCCCAGAATTTCAGAAAAAAAGAAAAAAATAAACAAATGGGCCCTAATGAAACTTAAAAGTTTTTTGCACAAAAAAGGAAACTAAAGCAAGGTAAAAAAGAACCCCTAGATTGGGAAAAAATAATAGAAAACGAAGCAACAGACAAAGGATTAATTTCAAAAATATAAAAGAAAAACTCCCCCAGCTAAAACTCCAAAAAATAAATGACCCCAATCAAAAAAAGGGCCAAAGAAACTCAACAGACTTTTTCCAAGGAAGAATACAGATGGCTAACAAACACATGAAAAAATGTAAACACTCATTATCAGAGAAATGCAAAAAAAAACCCAATGAGGTACCATTATACGCAGTCAGGATGGTGCTATCCAAAAGCTACAAAAATAAATGCTGGAGGGGTGTGTGGGAAAAGGGAACCCCCTTACACTGTTGGGGGAATGCAAACTGGTACAACCACTATGGGAAAAAGTGTGGGGGATTTCTTAAAAAGCTGGAAATAGAACTGCCATATGACCAGCATCCCCCTTTGGGATACACACCAAGGAAACCAGATCTGAAAGAGCCCCATGCACCCCCTGTTCATCGCAGCACGTTTATAATAGCCAGGAATGGAAGCAACCAGATGCCCTCAGCGATGAATGGTGAGGAAACTGTGGTACATATACACCATGGAAAATTTCTCAGCCATTAAAAAGAATTCATTTGAATCCTTCTAATGAGATGGATGAACTGGAGCCCATTATACGACAAGTGGGAAAAACCCTTACAGTTACTAACACATATTAGGCTTTGAAAGATGGTAACGATAAACCCTTTTGCAAAAAAAGAAAAAGAGATCAGATGTATGGAACAGGTTGTGGCTTGGGGGAAAACCGGGGGGGGTGGGATGTTTCAGGAGAAAAAGCATTGAAAAATGGTTTATTGGGTGAAACGGGGTAACAGCTCGGTTGGTGCATGAGGCAAGTGCTCGGGCCGGTGCACTGGGAAGACCCAGAGGGATCGGGTGGAGAGGGGGGTGGGAGGGGGGATCCGGATGGGGAATATATGTAAATCTATGGTAATTCATTTTCAATGTATAAAAAAAACTATGTAATGATGTAAAGTAATTAGCCTCCAACTAATAAAAAAAAAAAAAAAATTTTTTAAAAAAAAAAAAAAAAGCCACAGTCTACAAGCCCTCCGCTTCCCTTTTTTCTCCACAAAAAATTTTTCTTTATGCAGGGGTTTCTGTGGGCTTTTATGGTTGCAGACCCCAAGGTGAAATTCTCTGCTGATCCCAAATAAACTCATTGATGGAAAAATAACTGATGTCCATTTATTTCAGGTCAACCTACTATGTATATAAAAACTAAAACATTGTGAATACCTTCTGATTCAATTAGAAATGGATATATAAATGAATATATGTGTGTTCTTTTCTTTAACCCTTTTGTTATTAATGGTTTTTGGTAGCTCAGGGTTTAAAGCATTGCCCGCAATGTGGGAGACGGTTAATCCCTGGGTCGGGAAAATCCCTGGGGAAAAAAATGGCAACCCCCTCCGTATTTTGCTTGAAGAATCCATGGATGGAGGAAACCTGGTGGGCGTAGTCCAAGGGGTCACAAAAAATTTGGACATGTGGCAACTTTACTTCACTTAAGATTCATATTGAAATTCACAGTGAAAATACAAATGCAATCAAGACAAAAAAAGAATTTAATAGATCAGGCACCATCAAAAAGTACGTGGAAAATTTTTAATTAAATAATCTCGAAAAAATTATTTAATCTACCAGTTTATGTATTGTTTTGGCCATTTAAAGGTTTAATAAAAGATACTTGATATCCCCCTGGGGAATTTTGGGTCACTCAGCTTCTTAAGATTTGCAGCCTTGTATCTCTGTATTTTTTTCTTTTTTGTCGACAGTTTTTTACCCGTTGTTTAAGTCATTTCTCTATCGTTGTTAAAAAAAAGTTATTTTTTAAAAAAAATTGTCTTGGGGGATTTAGGATTTTCCACCTAGTTTTTGGTTTTCTATAGTTTAGTTATGTGTCTTTCTTGTAGGTGTTGAGCAGTCAATAGCAACAAGATGTCTATTTCTAAACCATGATATCTGCAGATGTGTTACCTTAATGGAAAAAAGTACTTCCGATGTAATTAAGTTTTAAAACCTTGAGTGGAGAGGGGTTTTTCCAAAAATTAAATGTGTGGGGGGGGTCCCAGTGCAATTACAAGGGTCTTTATAAGAGAGAGGAGAGTCAGAATCAAAGTAGAAAATATGACAACAGAGCCAGAAGCTGAAGCGATTTGAGGAAGTGGCCATGAGCCCCAAAATGCAAATGACTTGGAGAAGTGGAGAGGGCCTTTTTCCAGAAGGAACTTTGATTTGGCACCTTGATTTCAGGACTTGGACCTCCAAAACTCTAAGATAATCTGTCTGTGGGTGGCATACAAGCACCCGTATTTTGAGCGGGTGATGTGCTTGTCAGTGATCTGTTCTTCAATAACTGGTATTCAGCTCTGTCTTCTTTAAGCTGCATGGAAACGCTTTGAATTCTGATAGTTGCTATTTAGGAAACATCTTTCTAGAAAAAATGAAAGTCCGCAGTCTTGTCCGACTCTTTGCTTTTGCGACCCTGTGGTTATACACAGTCCATGGCATTCCCAGGCCAGAATACGGGATGGGTAGCCTTCCCTTTCCAGAGTGTTCCAGCAGGATTGATCCCAGTCTCCCGCACTGCAGCAGATTTTTTACCAGCTGAGCCAACAGAGAAACCCAAGAATGTGGAGTGGGAAGCCATCCCCTTTTCCAGCGGATCTTCCTGACCCCGGAAATTTAAGGGGGTCTCCTGCATTGCAGGCGGATTCTTTACCCAACTGAGCTATCAGGGAAACTCTTTCTATAAAGCCTACTAAAAAGAAACCTATCCATCATTGTTTTTTTTTTTTTAAAAATTTTTTAGAGAAAAAGTACTTCCACGGATTTGGGCAAATGGGACCGCCGTCCTCACCACCATATGGAGCCTGGGGCTTCCATCTCGGTTTTTATACCCGGCGTTTTGGTTCATAGTCCAGCCTGTCGTTTTAGCTGAAACCATGTGACATCACTCTTGATTGGCATTCCCAGTGCGGCCTGTCACGGGCCTGGGGGAAATTTAAAAATCAAAATTTTATTTCTACTTCCAAGCACGCAACAAGCCAACACTGATCTTTAATGATCATTATGTTCTGATAAATAAATGACCTTATAGAAAATGCCAGTAATAATAATTTAATAAAAATTGGTTTTAGTTGCATTTTCCTTATATATCTATTTCTGGATAAGTTTTTGTTTAAAATAATATTTTATTTTATGTTTTTATCTTAAAATTCAATTAAAACATTTAAATTATATAAATATATAAATAAAATTTCAAGGTTTAATATATTATACATAAAATTTTAAAATTAAATAATTTAATATTAAATAGTAAATAAATATATAGGGCTTTCCCAGAAGGGCTAGTGGCGACCTGCCTGCTGATATTGGAGACTAAAAAACGCGGTTCGTTTCCTGGGTCAGGGAAAACCCCCCGGAAAAGGGCATGGCAACCCCCTCCCGTGCCCCCCAGGGTTCCCTTTTCCATGGGAATTCTCCAGGCAAGGATACTGGAGTGGGTTGCCTTTCCTTCTCCAGGTGTTCTTCCTGACCCAGGGATCAAACTCAGGTGCCCTGACTTGCAGGCAGACTCTTTACCATCTGAGCCACCAAGAAAACCCTATAGAACTTCAAATTCTACCAAATTTAAAGTTTTTTCCTATGCCTGTTAACTTGACTATAGAGTACCGATATATCATTTTTTATCCCTAAGAAAAACTGTAAAAGTCAGAAATCCATTGTTAGTGTAAGTTTCCCCCGGAAACCCGAACCTGAAAAATACCCCCTACCTCCAAATATTCCGATTACAAAATTTTAGCCTGTTCCCTTTTTTGGCATCAGATCACGGATTCAAAAGAGCTCAGTTTTGTGTCCCTTTGGGCCATACACGGGGGATGCAGCTTTTCCCGGACTCACGACTTGTATTTAAAAGGGAAAAAGAAATCAACTACGGAGATGAGAATTTTAAGATGGGAAAGGGTAAAGCACAAAATCTCAGCCCCAAACAAATTCAGTGTGCCCGAAGCTCTGTAAAAGGCGTAGGATTGGCAACCCCCTGCATAGTTTTGCCCGGAAAATCCTGGGGACAGAGGAGCCTGGGGGGGCTTCAGCCATGGGGTTGCAAACAGCGGAAGGACTGAGCAGCAGGCACAAAGCTTTGTAAATCTAATTGGGTTTTTTTTTTTTACTCATTTTCAAAATAATGGCATTTCTTCTAGGAAAAAAAATAGACTTAGGAGAAAGATTATCTCCTTTGAAGACATGGAAAAACATAACTAAAGAAGTTAAATCAATGATGCCATCTAATCTCTGAAGAAGCAAGAACAACTAAAAAAGGTTGAAGTAAACTTCCATGTTGTGGGTTCAGAAAGATGCATAGTAAAGAATAAAATTACTTACTAATACAAGTGGGTTGACTTGACCATCCACCTTGCAAACATTGAACTGTCCCTGTGTTTTTTCCCTCTCTGTTGTATTCCCGGTTTAACTTTTATTTGTTTCTTTATTTACGAATAAGCATATTCTGACTCAACAAAAAAAACCCCTTGGCAATAAATTCTGTTTTTTAAAAATTTTTTGAAAAAAAAAAAAAAAGGAAAATATAAAAATTTTTAAAATTTTTAAATAATTTTAATGAATTGACTATAAAAAGAAAGAAAATAAACCGCCTTTCAGGAAACCACAGCCCCAGAATTTTTTCTTGCAATCACATTTTTGTTTTTTTAAAACCTCAAAGAAAATATTTTGGGAAAAAATATATAAAATATTTTACATAGAATAAGGCACATTAAAATTAAATGTGTTGCTCTAGAAAAAACGAGGAAAGAACTCTGGCCGGAGAGTTTTGGTATGCCCAAGAGAAATCCAATTCAGTTATTTAATAATTTTTTATAAAGAATTATGAATGATTTGCAATAAACTGAACCCTTTGCTTAGGTGTCTACACTGGTGTGGACTTCCTTGTCAGTTTGCAGTACTCAAACGGAGTTGTCAGGCTTTGAAATTCAATTCTTGGACTTTGGTTGCCATCCCCATTAAATGGGCTACAAAAACATTTGTGCCATAAGTGAGGCTTATACAACATGAACGATGTTTGGTCACTGGACATTTCAGATATGTCAATAGATTTGTTCTTTTATTTTTTTGGCAAATATTGGTCGTGTTTAAGCCCTCTGTAATTGTAAGAAACCGTTGGGCCCCAATTTTTCGAAACACGTTGATTAAAATTTTTTAGAAAGGTCGTCTCCTAAAAAGGGTTTAAAATTTAAAAATAAGGGGTGGGGGATTTTGATACAAAAATTGCTTTTTTAAAAAAAACTACCGGAAACTCCACTTCCGGGAAGATGAAGTAACTGATATCAGCGTTTGGTCCCCCTGGTTTAAAAAAACTGAAAATTTGGGCAAAAAAGTATTTCCAGGGGGCTGGAACCTAGGGAGTGGGGTTCATGATGATCAAAAGAAAGGAGAACAAAGTCCAAAACCAAAGCGGATCTTTGTGAGCCTCCCAGTCCCCGCGGGGAGAAACCAGGCAGGTCCCATGGTTTTTTGAGACGAGAAAAGAAGATAAGGGTTTTGGAGGACTGGTGGCTAGATTTATCGGGTGAGTAAAAAAAGAACGGCACTATGTGAGAAAAGCTAAAGAAATTTTTTGTCTCCTTGAAAATCTGGCTATACACACTGGAAAGTGATTATAAAATTTTTGTAGATTTTTTTAATGGCGATTATTTAATTTTTATTATGTTCCAGGGTTGGAAGATGCTGCCATGTTATAGAGTTTCCAAGGAATTGTTTTCCAGATTTTAAATCAGTGACAAACAGACATAACTCTCACAAGTACAAAATTTTTAAAAGATAGAAATTGTTTATTGAATCAAGCATGTGAATTTAATATTAACACAAAAGATTAATTATTAACAATTGTCTTAGTTATAAGACATTTTAACTGGTGTTAGACTTTTTTCTCCTTAATATTTTAGTTTTCTAGATATTTATTCTCAGCTAACATAATTTTAATGCACTGTACACAAAAAGTGGGTGTTACTTTAACATAAAGGTACTATCTTCAAGTGCTTATATTCTTGTTTAATATTTGTTTTTATTAAATACATTTGATTTGTGAAGGCAGGCAAACTATGTTACTTGTACATCTATTCAAAGACAGCTGTAACTAAAAAACAAATGTATAAAATAAAAGCAAGTGGTGAAATCTCTATTTAAGACGTGACAATAGATTTATTTCTTTTTAAAAAATATCACACGTTCCAGGGTTTGGGGAAGATGGCTTTCACTTTTTGGTGGAGATGCATTTTAGGAGGGGAGGACCCGCTGCTTCAGCAAGGAATGCTGCCCCGGTTATCCGGGAGGCTGTCCCTTAATTTAGGTAATTGAAATTCCCCTTTTAGGTGTTTTGTCCTAAAGCAAATACGTTTTCCCCAAAGGAAAAAAACACATCCCAAGGACCCAAAAGGGTTTTTTAATGTACCCGATGGGGAATTTTTTTTAAAACAATATAAAAACATTTTCTTTTAAAAAATTTTTAATAAACTTTGAAAAGCTAAAATTAAGTAGAAAAAAAATTTAAAAGAAGTTTTTTTGTGCTATGTTGAGAAAATTACTTTTATAATGTTTATCCAAAGGAATTAAAATTTCAAAACCATTTGTTCTATGGTTTTTATAATAAAAGTTTTTTTTTATAAATTTTTAGGTAATAAATAGTATTTTATGAGTTTCTCTCTTAATTCCATAAATATTTTTTATAGAAAGTCATTATTTTTCCTTTGTTGGCTATTTATTCTGCGCCCCCCCCCTACATTGTTTTTTTGTTTTAGTCACTTTTACATCCCGAGTAGCTCTTCACATTTATTGAAGGATTTTAAAATGACATAATTTTAGGCACAAAAAAATAATTTGGAAAATGTAAAAGTGTAGTGCTAAATCTTTGTGACCCTTTCAAATTCAAAAGAAAGTTACATTTCAAAAGAGAATGGGTATGTACAAAGACTTTTTTAAAGAAAAATTGTGAAGCTGATAAAAGAATTTAGGACATAAAATTAGGAGTGAAAATATTTAAAGTCAGTTTTAAAATTAGAAATAAAAATTCATGTATTTATTTTCATTTGGTTTTCAAAAAAGGGTTCTCAAAACATGAAGGACTACATCTCTTCTTTGCTGGGTTTTGTCCTGATCCCTGTGAGTATCTGTCAAGACCTTGTGACCCCACCTGCTACATCCTTCTCCACTCCCCGAACAATTCATCCACATCAGGCATTTACTCACTGAGACATTTTGGTGTCGGTGACCATCCTCCCTCTGTGCATGTTTGGGGCCAAAAAAATTTTTTTAAGGAGGAAAAAAAATTATATTACGGAATAATGAAAAATTTTCCCCGGGAAACTGGGAAAGATGCCCCTTTTATTTCTTTTCTTTTTTTTTTAGAATTCCATGGGTTTATGTTTGGAAAATCACAATGTTTCACTGTGAAAAATAAAACTGAAGAATTAAATATGAATCTACATTTATGAATCATTAAATTGTATTTTAATCATCTTATCAATATTTTTTCTTTCATCTAGCTTAAATTCCTTTAGCTTAATGCCTTCCAGTGTCCTAATTAGTTAAGAACAAAGAAAGATCTCTAATGATGAGTACAGGTGCTAGTGGTAAAGAACCCATCTATCAATGCAGGAAACATAAAAGACTCAGGTTCGATCCCTGGGTCAGAAAGAGCCCCTGGAGGAGGAAATGGCAACCCACTCCAGCATTCTTGCCTGGAGAATCCCGTGGACAGAGGAGCCTGGCAGGCTACAGTCCAGGGGTTGCAAAAAGTGGCACGACTGAGCGATTTAGCACACAGCACATTGTCAGTGAAGGTAAAATGTAGATGTTAGAGTCATGTGAAATATAATGTCCCTGGCAGTATCTTCAAGAAGAAAATTTCCCACAGGTGAGGAGCCAAGCAGAGTGGGACAGCAGTGAGACCTCACTGGTGTGCAGGACGTGCTGGCGTCTCCACTCACCTCCTTTCTCTGCTCTGAATCCTAGTCCTGGGGAACTCCACCTGAAGTCTCTGTCTTGTCTGTATTTTCCTGATACATTGAAGATGAAGTGTTTTGTGGGGGTTTTTTATTTTCTCTTTATTTGGAAAAAGAAAAAAGCAACTTACAGAAACTTAGCCCACAAATTAGTTAACCAGGGGAATTTCCCCTTTCCACTTATCTAGAGGTGATTTTCAATGTTGCACAATATTTGAAGCTAGTAATTCCCATAGTATTTCACCTGTGAAACCTGAAGTTGCTTATCTAAATGTCTAAAATTTTACATTAGATGGTTTCGGAGGGGAAAAAATACAAAACCCTCACACACTGATAGTGAAAGTGAAAGTGTTAGTCACTCTGCGTGCCCAACTCTTTGCGAGCCCATAGACTGCAGCCCGCCAGGCTCCCCTCTCCATTGGAGTCTCCAGGCAAGAATACTGGACTGCGTTGCCATTTCCTTCTCCAGGGGATCTTCCAACCCAGGGATGGAACCCGGATCTCCTGCATTACAGCCAGATTCCTTACCATCTGAGCCATCAGGGAAGCCTTCACTTATCTCCCATGATTCTTTTATGGGTATTTCTTGTCTGCCTGTCAAACTATAGTATTCGATTTCCATGCATTTTTACCTACATATTCTTTGCTATGCAGAATAACCTTGCTTCCATCCTCCAAACGTCCCTGTTTTACCCACCCTTCAAAGCTCATTCTTCAACGTTTAGCAAATACTCTTGTGCGTCAGCATTGGCACTAACTCAGTAACTGCTCTTCATAGATCTCCTTTACCCAGTCACCCACTCCGAAAGGAGAAAATGATTTCCAAGGCTCGACATTCTCACAAAACCTTGTGAGTACATTTCCTATGGGATACACACACGCACACACAACCTTGCAATCTATTTACTTATTTACATGGTTCGCTTTCCTCAGTAAGTACCTGCGGGCCCTGGCTGTTGTAACGAGACACGGACTTTTCATTTTCTTTCTAACTCGTTAGTGCACAGTGTAGTGTTTGATGAATATTTCACTACTGGATGCATGAAGAATGTTGAATGATGCGGGTGTTACTTTAGAGTGGTTCTTTGCACTCCAGCCAGTCTCTCAGTAGGTGAATGAACAGCTGTTGCTGCCGTTCAGTGGCTGAGTCATGTCTGACTCTGCGATCCCATGGATTCCCTGTCCTTCACTATCTCCCAGAGTTTGCTCACACTCACGTCCATTGAGTTGGTGATGCCATCCAACCATCTCATCCTCTGTTGCCCCCTTCTTCTCCAGCCTTCAGTCTTTCCCCGCATTAGTGTCTTTTCCAAGGAGTGGTCTTTTCTCATCAGGTGGTCAAAGTTTTGGAGCTTCAGCTTCAGCATCAGTCCTTCCAATGAATATTCAGGGTTGATTTCCTTTAAGATGGACTGATTTGATCTCTTTAGAGTCCAAGAGACTCTCAAGAGTCTTCTCCAGCCCCGCACAAACTCCTGAATCACTTAACTGTACAGCAGTCCCCAACCTTTTTGTCACCAGGAACTGCTTCTGTGGAAGACAATTTTTCCATGGCTGGGGATGAGGGGTGATGATCTGGAAATGATTCAAGTGCATTACACTTATTATGCACTTTATTTCTGTTATTATTGCACCAGCTCCACCAGAGATCATCAAGCATTAGATCCTGGAGACTGGGGACTCCTGACTTAGTATCTATACAACTTTTGATAGAGCTTCTCTAAAAGTTCTACAGGAGACTAGATTGAAGCTTGAACATCTTTTTACATTTTTTACACAATGTTGTCATTGTGCAGTCACTAAGTCATGTCCAACTCTTTGTAACCCCATGGACTATAGCCTGCCAGGCTCTTCTGGCCATGGGATTTCCCAGGCAGGAATACTGGAGTAGGTTGCCATTTCCTTCTCCAGGAGATCTTCTCAATTCAGGGACTGAACCTGCATCTTCTGCTTGGCAGACAGGCTCTTTATGACTGAGCCACCTAGGAATCCCCTCAGATTTCAGGTTGTCAAAATTCTACATATGACTATATTTTATACTCATCTTCCTCTGCTTCCCCCACCCCGCAATTTAGAAATCCCCTCTTAATGTCCATTCTTGATGGTATTCAAAACAATATGTACCAGCCACATAGGTTAAAAAGAATCAAATACACCCATACATACAGTTTTTAAATGAGGATGTTGTAAAGGTCTAATCCTTACTTTAGGCTAACCAGAGAAGCTGGCATTTTTAGTCGACTAAGCAATGTCTGTTATTGGAGAAAAATACTTTTTTCCCATTAGCTAACTGTAGTCCTCTGATTATAATTCTTTGAAAAATGTATAAACAAACTAGAGTAATTTTCAAGTCTGTAGAAATAATGTTTTGCAACTTTTATAATGGTGGATCATAAAAGGAGGGAATTTTATAGTTCCTTA